>NC_089780.1:25640165-25657665 GCF_040412425.1 Macrobrachium rosenbergii | reverse complement strand
AGAGAGAGAGAGAGAGAGAGAGAGAGAGAGAGAGAGAGAGAGAGAGAGAGAGAGCCGAAACGGGCTTTGAAACAAGGGAGGACGAACTTGCATGCATGTTATAAGCATCGCGTGATACGTCCCAAGGAATATTTACGACTCCTCGTTCTCGAGGAATTTTATGTCCGAACTCTGCATTTTTATACAGTTCCTTTTATTTTTATTCCCATTCCTAAAACTTCCCGTATTCGGTGGTGATGTTCAGAGGAGATAACATGACACGCACGGACGGAAAGAATCTGGAATTAAGATTACAAAAAAGACAAATGGGTTACAGTTTTATTGCGGGATAGTTACAGGCTGCAATGGGATTACATGTATACAGAGATATAAAATAGAGGGTTTTGATTTACGATGATTTCTGGGGCCGTTGAGGAAGAGGGGGGGGGGGAGAGAGAGGAAATGTGGAGAAAGGGTGGAGAATGTTATTAAAGATTAGGACAAAAGTTCAGTAGTTTTTGTCAAACAGACAGACAGACAGAGAAAGGGTAATATTACATAAGAAATCAATGAAATTAAAGTAATTGGATGTAACCTTTATTTGCAATGTTACTTTATCAGTATAAAATAAACTTGATTTGGATTGTTTAGAAAACATTAGTACTTTTATTCCAAACAAAGAAAGAAAGGGGTAATATTACATAGAAATTCAGCAGAAGTAAGGCAGTGGATATAGGCTTTATTTGCAATGTTAATATTATCAGGACAAAATTAACCTGATAATTATTGCAGTCATCTCCATAGGAGATCAGTGCTTTTAGTATTCTTTGAGAAACGCCCTTTATTTTAGTGAATGCCAAACCTTTTACCGACTAAGATGCATAAATGTATCTTTTCCCTGATAGTATATTCAAGCGAGTAAAATTCTACCGTAAACATGACAATTTGTTTAGAGTAAAAGATCAGATATTAAATGATAAGATATTCAGTGAGTATATGAACAGATAGTGCTAGGTTTCAAACCAGGAAAAAATTACCCTAATTAGATAGGTTAAGGAACCACAACAGGAAGCCAATATGGCCTCTCCAGATGTGACTAATGAAATAAAAGACCCATTAAAAATATTAAATCCCTCAGGGAATAAAAGATCTGGCCCTGACAGGGCCCTCTCCTTCTCCTTTGGTGTGATTCAGCCATCTCATTTCAATGCAAATCAGCTTCCTTCAGATTACACGGTACCGCCTCGTATGCGAGGAAATGTCACCCGGGGATATATATATCCCAAATCCTACGAAAGGTGTCGAAGATGTCCCTCATTAATTATGAAATATCTTTGGAAGTTTGGCCGAGATCCTCAGGGTGAATGAAGAAGGACCAGATTGCTCCCGGTAGGGGAGAGAGAGAGAGAAAGAGAGAGAGAGAGAGAGAGAGAGATAGAGAGATTCTGGGGGAAATCTTCGAATCGTAGTGATAAAAAAAGTCTGAATTTTCGCTGGCGAGAGAGAGAGAGAGAGAGAGATTCTGGGGAAATCTCCGAGTCGTAGTGATAAAAAAGTGAATTTTCGCTGGCGAGAGAGAGAGAGAGAGAGAGAGAGAGAGAGAGAGAGAGAGAGAGAGAGAGAGAGAGAGAGAGAGATATCCTGGGGGAAATCTTCGAATCGTAGTGATAAAAAAATTCTGAATTTTCGCTGGCGAGAGAGAGAGAGAGAGAGAGAGAGAGAGAGAGAGAGAGAGAGAGAGAGAGAGATATTCTGGGGAAATCTCCGAGTCGTAGTGATAAAAAAGTGAATTTTCGTTGGCGAGGGAGGAGAGAGAGAGAGAGAGAGAGAGAGAGAGAGAGAGAGAGAGAGAGAGAGAGAGAGAGAGAGAGAGAGAGATTCTGGGGAAATCTTCGAATCGTAGTGATAAAAAAAGTCTGAATTTTCGCTGGCAGAGAGAGAGAGAGAGAGAGAGAGAGATTCTGGGGGAAATCTTGGAATCGTAGGTATAAAGAAAACTGAATTTCCGCAGGAGAGAGAGAGAGAGAGAGAGAGAGAGAGAGAGAGAGAGAGAGAGAGAGAGAGAGAGAGAGAGATTGTGGGGGAAATCTTCGAATCATAGAGAGAGATAAAAAAATCTTAATTTTCTCAGGATTGCTTATTAAACCTTTCTCTTCATTCGAGTGTTTTTCTTGCAAGTCTTAGAATAGGAGTTTTTTTCTTTCAAGTCTAAAAATTGGGATAGTTTTTCCTTTAATTGAATGAATTCAGAATTACTTTTCAGATAGATTTTGCAGTGGGGTGTTCCCTTCATCCTATTCAGAAAAATAGAAAGAATTGGAGGAGATATTTCTTCCAATATTGATTTCATATTCAGGAAGAAAGGGATTCCTTCTTCTATTACAGTTTAAATCTTCTTACATCGAACGAAACTGTTTTCGTAGATTTCTGAGAGGAAAATTTTCAGTTCATCTTGTTTCTCTCGAATGAATTTCTAAAATTATCCGGTTCCATGAAGGCGTCGGCATTTCAGTAATTTTTTTTTTATTAATATTGAACCTAAAGAACAAACTAATTTATTTTATGGCTTATATTTTGTTTAAAAGAATACGTTTAACGTGTTGTGTAAAACTGTTAGTCAAAATGAATTAAAACAATCTGCCACGCAAAGGATTTCATTAATGTAGTCTCCACTTCATTATTTAAAAATTTCCAGCAGTTCAAAGAACTTTCTAAAGAAAATTTTCCATCCGTTCAAAGAACTTTCTAAAAATAATTTCCAGCAGTTCAAAGAACTTTCTAAAGAAAATTTTCCATCCGTTCAAAGAACTTTCTAAAAAAAATTTCCAGCAGTTCAAAGAACTTTCTAAAGAAAATTTCCAGCAGTTCAAAGAACGTTCTAAAGAAAATTTCCAGTGGTTCAAAGAACTTTCTAAAGAAAATTTCCAGCTGTTCAGAGAACTTTCTAAAGAAGGTTTCCAGCAGTTCAAAGAACTTTCTAAAGAAAATTTCCAGCAGTTCAGAGAACTTTCTAATGAAAATTTCAGCAGTTCAAAGAACTTCCTAAAGAAGATTTCAGCAGTTCAGAAAACTTTCTAAAGAAAATTTCCAGCAGTTCAAAGAATTTTCTAAAGAAAATTTACAGCAGTTCAAAGGAAGTTCTAAAGATTTCCAGCAGTTCAAAGAACTTTCTAAAGAAAATTTCCAGCAGTTCAAAGAACTTTCTAAAGAAAATTTCCAGCAGTTCAGAGAACTTTCTAATGAAAATTTCCAGTAGTTCAAAGAACTTCCTAAAGAAGATTTCCAGCAGTTCAGAGAACTTTCTAAAGAAAATTTCCAGCAGTTCAAAGAATTTTCTAAAGAAAATTTCCAGCAGTTCAAAGGAATTTCTAAAGAATTCCAGCAGTTCAAAGAACTTTCTAAAGAAAATTTCCAGCAGTTCAGAGAACTTTCTAATGAAAATTTCCAGCAGTTCAAAGAACTTCCTAAAGAAGATTTCCAGCAGTTCAGAGAACTTTCTAAAGAAAATTTCCAGCAGTTCAAAGAATTTTCTAAAGAAAATTTCCAGCAGTTCAAAGGAATTTCTAAAGATTTCCAGCAGTTCAAAGAACTTTCTAAAGAAAATTTCCAGCAGTTCAAAGAACTTTCTAAAGAAAATTTCAAGCACTTCAAAGAACTTTCTAAAGAAAATGTACAGTCGTTCAGAGGACTTTCTAAAGAAAATTTCCAGCAGTTCAAAGAACTTTCTAAACGAGATTTTATTTTTACCAAGTAGTAAATATTGTTCGTAGACAGTGTATAGGCCTAACAACGACTGAGGATTGAGTGTCCGCCTTATTAAAACGGGGGTGAGTGATTTCATAAATACCATGGACAAACTGAACAAGAGTCAGGTTCGTTTTGTGTGCTTAACGGTTTTAAAATCCACTGAGGGAAAGAAAATAAGGTTATTAATTTCCTTTAGGAATATTCATATTTTACATAAGAAGTTTATGATTCTTAATTCTACGGCAGTTTGTACCCAAGAAGATGTTTTGTACAATTCAGTGCATCTGGTAAACTTTTTATCCTCTAGATAAAAACTAAAAGACATCACATCCAGTGGCTTGAACATTATTCAAAATTGGTCATGTGAATACCACATACCCAAACTCATACCAGTGGCATTTAGGAGGATGATACCCACGGTTATTGACTAATACCACGGATATGAAATACTATAAATACCACTTAATAAGGCAGCCATATCGGTAAATGTATAACTTTAAAAAGTAATTACCCCTACAGATCACAAAAAGGAAAGTACTTTGAGATTACTCTATATTTTGCATACAGTATATATATATACAGATTACAGCAGATTAGGCTCTGCCGGCTATGTTTAAACTGATGCATGCCTTAATACCAGACATCACAGGTTTAAAATGCGTTATTTACACGTTTGATTTTGGGATGTAGCCTAAAGGGGTAATTGATTTCCTCTCTGTAATCCACGGAATTCGGGGGAAAAAAGGACCACTTTAATGAATGTCAGTTTAAAATGTGCATGAATTTGCCGCTTGGGGAATGAAATTGGAATCCTGCGATTTGTCGGTTTAATGTCCTTGGTGAGTGGTGGAGAATTTCATATGATTTTTTTTATATATATTTTAAAATTACTTTTAGGAAATTCTTGAGAATGTTTTGTTTGTTTTAATAGGTTTATATCATAGTTCATAGATGTCTGGTGTCGTTTATTTTTTATTCTTTATATTCTTAGATGAGTATCTCTTGATGGCTCAGTGGTCAAAAGTCACTGTGCATCGTTGTTTCTAAACATGGTAGCGGTTCGAATCCCTTTTGGTGACGAAGCTCTTATCAGTTATAATTTCCATGGGGTGTAAGTTATTCCCAGTATATAGTGGATTGGTTATTAAATTGTATATGTGGCTTAATATTTGTGAATATGAAAATTACACACACACACACACACACACACACACACACACATATATATATATATATATATATATATATATATATATATATATATCATATTTACATATATATAATCATAAATATGATTATGTATATTTACATATAATCATAAATAAAATATATATATACATAACATACACACACACACACACACATATATATATATATATATATATATATATATATATATATATATATATATATATATATATATATATATATATATATATATTATGAAAACCATTCAATTTTCAGATCATCTTCGAATACATCCACAGACTCGAAGAACCAAAATTACTTCTTTATCTCGTCCCGAGTTTAATTAATAACTCTCTCTCTCTCTCTCTCTCTCTCTCTCTCTCTCTCTCTCTCTCTCTCTCTCTCTCTCTCTCTCTCTTTGTGGACCGACTCCGAAATCATTCTTTCCTGCCAAGCGGCGAGATGAAAGTAATCCAACATGGGTGGATTTTTAAGAAGGGATTTCTCTTTACACTTCTCAAACTGAGTGTACACTTTCCTGATAAAAATAAAGCATGGTTAATCCCCGGCTTTGAAAAGCCATTTTCTTTTTTTTTTTTTATAAGGCTGTGATTTATTATACCGTGGCGTGATACTACGGTAGTAATGGTTAATGGGAGTTTATCATGTTGTGGCAGTGTTCCTCTTTGAGGCAATATCACCTAGCGCTCTCTCTCTCTCTCTCTCTCTCTCTCTCTCTCTCTCTCTCTCTCTCTCTCTCTCTCTCTCTCTCTCTCTCTCTCTATATATATATATATATATATATATATATATATATATTTATACACCACCGTGATTATATATATATAAACGTATTAATATATTCGCTCTATATATAAATAATATATTTTCGTGTATATATATACATATATTTTTAGTTGATAATAAGTTCGTCTTTTCGTAGGTCAACCACGACCTTCAACTGTGTTAGTTCACTGTAGCTCTTTCTTGTCTTCCGTGGTTCGATCCCACGAGACGACGCATATCAACTAAAAATTCTTCTGGGTGCAAGAATACATTAAAGTTATTCAAGTGAAGTGTCAGTGTTTGCTTTAAATGCTCTGTTATATTCATATGTTATTGGGTTGCCATTTTCTTTTCATTGACCTTCAACTGTGTTAGTTCATTTTCACCAACGAAAATCAATCAGCGGTGAGCTCTTTCCTTGTGTCTCTCTCGGCATAAGCAAAATTCTTCCCTCATTAAAGTTATTCAAGTGAAATGTCAGTGTTTGCAACAAACGTTTGGTTTCTTTTTATGTTAACATGTTGGGTTTTCCTCATTTACGTCAACGTGTTGGCTTATTCTCCCTCACGTCAACAAGTTTGGTTTCTTCTAGTTTACGTCAACATGTTGGCTTTTTCTCCTAAACGTCAACCAAGCTGGTTTATTCTTCCTTACGTCAACAAGTTGGTTTCTCCTTTCGTTAACAAGTTGGCCTTTACTTCCTTACGTCAACAAAAGATGGCCTCATTGCCCTTACGTCGACAGGTTGGGTTCTTCTCCCTTACCTCAGCAAGATGAGCTCTTCTCCCTTACCTCAACAAGTTGAGCTCTTCTCCCTCACGTCAACAAGTTGGCGTATTAGCCCTTACCTCAGCAAGTTGACCTCTTCTCACTTACACCAACTATCGTCACTTCAGCAGCGCTGATGTAGCCTCACCACACAGACTTTCCTTTACAACGCTGTAGTTTTCTGTCGGAACAAATCTGTAATTGAAAAATAATATATCATTTCGATTGCAAATGAATCTAACTGTTTGTGGGCGTGTTGTGAGATGGATGGAGATGGATGCGTAGCGTGGATTAGGATAATAATTGTTTTGTGTTCGATATCCTAATTTGAATGAACCGACCATTAATTGTTTATGTGATAGCCCGCTTTTTCCAGCGGGATTTGGCGGTGCGCAACTAATTCCTGAACAAAATACAAAATGATCATGTACCTTGATTTTTTTTTAGTCAGATTGTTTTTGTAATCTGTTGCTATTTATCTTAATCTCATTCTAATTTATCTCTCTTTTTAAACGGTTGGGCTGTGTGTTTAAATAATAGCAGTGAATGATCTTGTTATAAATAGTATTGAACGTTCAAAACAGATTCCCTTCGCTCACTGAAGAATGCTTAATATATGAATCCTTTTCTAAATTGAGAATTTCATTCATGTGACTTTCTGGTGACAAATGGCACTGAAGAATAGATAAAGATTTTTCTACTGTACTCTCATATGTTTTTGTGAATTCATAAAGCAATCTATGCCACTAAATTACCTATAATAAAAATTAACTTTATACTCTTTCTAAATATAAGTGTGACTTTCATGTGATTTTCTGATGACTAATAGCACTGAAAAACAGATAAGGATTTTTCCAGTGTACTCTCATATATATCTCTCTGTGACTTTTTATATGGCAATTTGTACTACTAAATCATATATAGTACCTAAAGTTTCCAACTGATAAAAATAAACCGAGCACAGTAAATTAGAATCAGAAGTTAAAAGTTTGTTACTAAAAAAATGACTAAGTTCTGCGAACTGCGGTTTTTTGCATGGCCGTTATGAACGCTTATGATACTGCTATTTTTAACCCCCTTGGGAAAGGGGAAGCTATATTGATAGCTGGTGTTTTGCGACTATATTGTGTTGCTGCAGCCAATTTTGGACCTGTATCACCGAGGGTATTGAAAATGGTTCGAGTTCAAACTCTGGACCCTAGGTCGTTTAAACTCAGCTCGAAATATATTGCCAAAAAATTATATGAATATTATTATTATTATTATTATTATTATTTCAGTAGATGAAACCTTTCACATGGGACGAGCACAATTCAAGCTTGCAAAGAATGTTGGTTTCAACCTCCCACTACAGACCCCACACTGTAGCAGTAACTGATCACAGTACAGAACCAGTGATTTTTCATCTCCCTTGGGGAGACGCGAACCCGCGACACCTGAGCGGGATGCCACGACCCTAGCCACCGTACCAGCGGACCAGTATAAATAATATGATAGTATATGGCTGACCAGGGTTACTAATTCATCTCAGGATGTGGGAAAGATTCCAAAGAATATAAATGTTATAGAATCAATTATTAGAATAAAGGGGCATGAAATTACTTTTGCGTATGCATACCTGTATACCTGTCTGTAAATACGTGTATATATGTTTTCGTGTGATCACGCTGTTATATTCGTTTCCTGTATATCAATAGTGCTACAGCAATAGCCATTTCACATTCCCACGTGTCATAATTCCCCATGAAATGGAGAAAGGAAATTCGCCAATAAAATATGCAGATTCACACGACAGTCGAATTTATGAAATTTATCATATTTATCACATTTATCAATTCTCATTCCATGATCAATCCAGAGGTAATAAAACAATAAACGCGTTCGATGTAATTGTCACAGTTTATGTATATAAATTTTTTTCAGCAGTTATATAAATTTTAGAGGTGAACGAATATTTTCCCGAGCGAAAATATTTGATGAATTTATACGAGTATCATATACTATTTATCATATATTATTGCACAAACTAAACGGAAATATGAAACAGTCCATTCAGGGGGGAAACTTATTAGCCATTGAATTTTCTTTATCGTTGTTAATTCGCGTGGAAAATCAAAGGGGAAAGAGGGATTATTGTTACCGTTTGGAGGTCAGGGGATTTTGCCCGGGAAATTCCCTGGTGGTAATTGGTTTTAAATAATTTTTTTTTACTTTGGTTTTTACAAAGGAAAGAATTCTATATTTAAGTCTGATATTCGTGGTTATGCAATTCCTGATATTAAACTAAATAAAATAGACAGTCTTAAAATGAGTATTTGTAACAGAGAGAGAGAGAGAGAGAGAGAGAGAGAGAGAGAGAGAGAGAGAGAGATAAATATCTAAGGTGAATTTCCTACAGGTAACATTACTGAGGAAGGTACAGTTGAAAAATAGTTGTTATTACTGTTTTTTTGCGGGATTAAGTAATATAAATTTGGTATGTCATTTTCGAAAAATACTATTTTTTATGGAATTTTCGAAAAATACAGATTTTTTACGCTGAACGACTAGTGTTTTTTTTTTGGAATTTTCGAAAAAATGCTGATTTTTATACTAAAAGAATAGTGTTTTTATGGAATTTTCGAGCTGCATTTTATATTAAAAGTGTAATGTTTTTTATGGGATTTTCGAAAAAAAAAATGCTGCTTTTTATACTGAAAGACGTGTTTTTTATGGAATTTTCGAGAAAATGTTGCTTTTTATACTAAAAGACTAGTGCTTTTTATGGAATTTTCGAAAAAATACTGCTTTTTATACTAAAAGACTAGTGTTTTGTGGAATTTTCGAAAAAATGCTGCTTTTTATACTAAAAGACTAATGTTTTTTATGGAATTTTCGAAAAATGCTGCTTTTTATACTAAAAGACTAGTGTTTTTATGTAATTTTCGAAAAATGCTGCTTTTATATTAAAAGACTAATTTTTTTAAGGAACTTTCGAAAAAATGCTGCTTTTTATACTAAAAGACTAGTGTTTTTTATGGAATTTTGGAAAAAATTCTGCTTTTCATACAAAAAGACTAGTGTTTTTATGGAATTTTCGAAAAATGCTCCTTTTTATACTAAAAGACTAGTGTTTTTCATGGAATTTTCGAAAAAATGCTGCTTTTTATACTAAAAGAATAGTGTTTTTTATGGAATTTTCGAAACAATGCTGCTTTTTATACTAAAAGACTAGTGTTTTGTATGGAATTTTCGAAAAAATGCTGCTTTTGATACTAAAGACTAGTGTTTTTTATGGAATTTTCGAAAAAATGCTGCTTTTTATACTAAAAGACTATTTTTTTATGGAATTTTCGAAAAAATGCTGCTTTTTATACTAAAAGACTAGTGTTTTATGGAATTTTCGAAAAAACGCTGCTTTTTCTACTGAAAGACTAATGTTTTTTATGGAATTTTCGAAAAAATGCTGCTTTTTATACTAAAAGACTAGTGTTTTTTATGGGATTTTCGAAAAAACGCTGCTTTTTTATACTAAGAGACTAATGTTTTTTTATGGAATTTTCGAAAAAATACTGATTTTTTTATGCTAAAAAAATGCTGCTCATACTAAGAATGAGTGGTTTTTTCACGCAAAAAATAGATGCGTTTATTTAATTTTTTTGTCTGCTTCTACAAAAAATTATATCACCCCACGACTCCATCTCTTTTCCTTTTCTTTCCACCTTCCATCAAAGTTGACAGTCATCTAGCAGTTACATAAAAATACAGTATGCAGTGTTTGAATCGAATATTAATAACTGTTCACCAAATTATTCACAGTTGAAATATACTTACCATTACAGTTTTTTTGCTGGTTATAGTATTATAATTCAGTTATATAATTTTCTTTGAAACTATTGCTTTTTTCACTTCAAGAAGCAGCAGGAGTAAAATTTGATTATGTTTTGTCAGCTTCTAATAAAAATCGTATTATCCCCACGACTCAACCTCTTTTGTTTTTCTTTCCATCTTCCATCAAAGTTGATAGTCATCTTCTACCAATTTCATAAAACCCCTGCCAAAGCTGGCCATCAGCTTGATAAGGCAAATAGTCCCTCAACTTTGTTTCAAGGAAGATAAAAAGAAATTTATGGATAAAGTTACCCACAACTTAGAGGGAAAGTGTGAAGAAACTTTTTCCTTTGGGGGGGGGGCGTGAGTTATCTATTCTTTGCCCCTAAGCAAAGTGGTGAGTAAAAAAAAATAAGAAAGAAATTACACTTCAGAGATGAAAGGGGTGAGAAGAAGGTTATTTGGGTGAGAAGAAGGTTATTTAGGTGTGGCAGCTTCCAATTGTGTCTTGGATTTTTTTCTGATATTAGATTTTAAACTAAATCAATTCAAGTTGATTTTAATTGACCATGATTTAAAGACGGAAGGATTAAGGAGGCTATTCATATATGGCAGCTTCCAGTTGTATCTTGGCAGCACAAGGGAGGTGGTTTATGAATTTTTTCCTGATAGATACTGATCTGAATCTATTGAAATATGATTTTAATTTATCATGATTTAGATATAATACTGTTTAGTAGTACAAAAGCCAGCTACCATATACAGAAGCTTATAGATACGTAATATATTACTTTTCTATCATGACTGATTGATTTCATGAAAATTTGGCTATAAAGCCCAGCACTGAATGGGCACTTTCAGCCATTCACCTCTTAAGAAAGTGAAAATAAAGGGCGTTGGAGCGGTTGGACGGCGAGATTGAAGAAAGGAATTGGAAATGGATGTAAAGTAAAATGCTAAAATGTTTAAATGTGAAAAAGTAAGGGATGTGGAGTGGTTGGACAGCGAGATGAAAGAAAGGAATAGGGAACGGAGGTAAAGTAAAAGGCTAGAAAGCGGGTGCAGCTAGGGGTCGAAGGGACGCTGCAACACATCCTTTAGTAATGCCTACAGTGCACCTTTTGAGGTGTAATGACGGCATTAAACCCCTAAGGGCTATTTTGTTTGTTGGGGAATACATAGTTTAATAACACCTCATAATCGTATTTGCAAGTCTCAAATTCTTCAGTTTTAGAGGATTTCCGTGATAGAGGAAAGACGCAAAAAGATTTAAAACGCTGATAGGACCGTCGTAATGCCCTTCGATTAGGGAACGTCCGTAGCGAGTTCTGGAAAGAGGACTGGAGGGGAAAACCATTTAGTTCTCAGGTTGAAGATTCGTGATTTATTCAGAAGGTTTTCTCTCTCGGCTCTCGAAACCAAACTCTGGGGGATATTTTGGTCCGTTACTCTTGCAATTTATCTTTCTTTCTTTTCTGTATCTCTTTTTTTTAATTCTTCGTATTCATTTACCCTTCATGTTCTTGAAAAGATTCTTCTGTTCTTATGCCCTTTCTGACTGTTCTTGAAAAGATTATTTTATTCCTCTGCCTTCTCTAACTATCCTTATTCACTCTCCCTTCCATGTTCTTGAAAAGATTTTTCTGTTCTTCGTATACACTTACCCTTTCATGTTCTTGAAAAGATTCTTGTGTTCGGCTGCCTTTTCAAACTGTTGTTGTTCACTTACCCTTTCTTGTTCTTGAAAAGATTTTTTGTTCTTCTGCCCTTTCAAAGTATTCATATTCAAATTTCCTTTCGCGTTTTTAAAAAGATTCTTCTGTTCGTTCGCCTTTCTGACTATTGGTATTCACTTACCCTTTCGTGTTCTTGAAAAAGATTCTGCTGTTCTTCTTCCCTTCTAATTCTTGGTATTCAGTTACCCTTTCTTGTTCTTGAAAAGTTTCTTCTGTTCTGCCTTTTCTAAATATTCGTATTCAAGTATCCTTTCGTGTTCTTAAAAAGATTCTTGTGTTCGTCTGCCTTTTCTGACTATTGGTATTCACTTACCCTTTCTTGTTCTTGAAAAAGATTCTTCTGTTCTTCTGCCCTTTCTAATTCTTGGTATTCAATTACCCTTTCATGTTCCTAAGAAGATTCTTCTGTTCGTCTGCCTTTCTGACTATTGGCATTCGCTTACCCTTTCATGTTCTTGATAAGATTTCTGAATATTTTCTTCAATTTCATCTCCTGAAACACGCGACCGTATTCTGTGCTTCATTCATATCCCATCTCCTTATACGATATTACGATATTCCCACATCAATGTCTTTTTAGGGGAGGGTCTGATGTGGTCCTGACGTCAGGAGATTTAATATCACAGATGTTTGATAGAGCTCCGTCTCCCTGCTACTCCAGGTAGTTGTCTGTAGCGTAGGATTTTAAATACAATCCAGGAATAGCTAAAAACAATATAAAATTAAATGAAAATATTTTCTATCTGCTGGAACTAATTATGCTCAGTTTGTGAAGATGTGAAGAATATAATTCTTAATCGTATAAACTTACAAAAAGTGATAATAACTAAAAGAAAACAAAATTAAATGAAATTATTTTCAATCTGATTCACCTAATTATGCCCAGCATATAAGGATATGAAGAATATAATTCTCAGTTTCATAAACACAAACACAAAAATTCACTCGCCTTAACATTCACGTAAAACAAATCGTAACATTTCGCGCATTCGCGAACTCACCCAAAAAGACAATCACGAAAATACAGAAAAGTGATATCAACGAAAGTCCTCCTGAAACTTTGACCCGAGTTCTCAAGCTTCGCCATTACGTCCCAAGTGCCTCTCATCATCCTGGAACGGGAATCAGGCCATTCCTTTTTAAGACGGGAATGAAACTATCCAAGGAACACTGGGTTATACAAATAGAGAAATTGAAATGTCCTTCTTTTTTTAGGTTAATGCTTTTTTATTCTTTATGGTATTTCTGTCATGGCAAAATGAAAATGATTTGAAATTTTTACATACTTGAATCCTTGTTTTATTTAATCATTTTATCGTAATAAATAAAAAGAGGATTTTCAACTGTGGGCTAAATTGAAAACGATTTGAACGTTTTAGAGATCTGGGAAGTTTTAAGCCTTTGATTCCTTGTTATGTATAATGATATTTTATTAAACTAAAAGAGGTCTTTCAACTGTAAATTCGTCGTCTGGTGGATGAAGTTGACTTTCATTTTCAGATGGCGCAACAGGATAGAATTTTTGCTGTTACAAGTACATGTATCCACGGTAAAAAAAAAAGTAAGCAGTAGATTCTTATACTCTAAGTCTAAATTGTTAATACATATATTAACATTCATCCAAGCATGGTTGTATAGTGTTAAGAAATAAAAAAATTAACAATATTAGTATATTAATTAAAAAGTAGGGGAGTTCAGCATATATACAGTATATATATGTATATATATATATATAAATATATATATATATATATATATATATATATATATATATATATATATATCTATATATATATATATATATATATATATATATATATATATATATATATATATATATATATATATATATATATATACATATATATATATATATAAGACATACATACACACACATATATATATATAATCAGAACATTCATTGGTAGTTTTTATAAATCTCTCTCTCTCTCTCTCTCTCTCTCTCTCTCTCTCTCTCTCTCTCTCTCTCTCTCTCTCTCTCTCTCTCAATGAAAGTTAAATAAATCAGGTGTCAGGTAATCTGCATCAAAGGGAATTGAAGAAAGACCAACTTTCTTTTTTATTCATCAGATGCGCCGACAACAGAAGGTAAGGGTTGTTTACATTTCATTATCAGCGTTTGAAGGTTTTCAGGATTCATTTTACTTCTTCGTTTAGGCGAAAGAAAAAAGTGTATTGGAATTTTTGATTTTTGTTTTTATTCGATCTTCAGTTTCTGTAGATTTAAGCCTGTTTGGTATTAAGTGGAAGAATGGGTTCTTCTTATAATTTTTGTAACTGGTTTAGGCCAAAAAATTCTATTGGAAAGTTTTCATTCAAATTCTATTTTCTTTGAATATACTCAGTTAAGCCTGCTTGCTGAAGCTTAAAGAATTATTTCATTTTTAAAGTTTTCAATCGACAGTGTACTGAAACCCTGCAAAAATACTGCAAGCTCGTGCGTACATGTAATACACACACACACACACACACACACACACACACACATATATATATATATATATATATATATATATATATATATATATATATATATATATATTTGTGTGTGTGTGTGTGTAATATATAACTATATAAATGTAAGTCTTAATTTATATGTATATATATTTTACATATTTATGTATATATATATTTATGCATATATATACACATATATGTGTATATATATACATAAATATGTAAATATATATACATATAAATTAAGAGACTTACATGTATTTAGTTATACATATATATATATATATATATATATATATATATATATATATATATATATATATATATATATATATATATATATATATATATATATGTGTGTGTGTGTGTGTGTGTGTGTGTGTGTGTGTGTGTGTGTGTGTGTGTGATTACATGTACGCATGAGCTTGAAGTATTTTTGCAGGGTTTCAGTACACTGTCTATTGAAAACTTGAAAAATGAAAAATTCTTCAAGTTTTAGCAAGCAGGCTTAAGTGAGTAAATTCAAAGAAAATAGAATTTGAATGAAAACTTTCAATAGAATTTTGGCCTAAACCAATTACAAAATTATAAGAACCCATTATTCCACTTCCACACACACAATTTATATACACACACAAATATATATATATACATATATATATATATATATATATATATATATATATATATATATATATATATATATATATATATATATATTATTATATACATAAACTAATAAACTAAGAAAGTCAAGAAAGTGTTCGGTTATTAATATTTTACAATGCACAGACTGCAGACGTACCCAGTCTCATATATTCATTTCCAGAGCTAACAAAACAAAATAAAAAAATAAGAATAAAAAGAGTGCCATGTGATTTTTACACGTGCACACCACTTCATGTTTGTTCTCAGAATTTCGCAGCATTTTATTTCAGCGTCGTCTGCCAAGGTGCTGGCAGCCCCTGGAACAATAAAAGCTCTCTGGCCTAATTATTCATGATTGATAGGAAGTGCAGCTGATACTGTAATTAAATCATTTTATTTTGTCTTTTGTTTCATTGTTTGTAAACTTTAAACTCTCTGGCATAATTATTTGGATTGATAGATACAGTAATTGGTACTTACGTTAAATCATTTGTTTTTGTAATTTGTTCATGTACAGTAATGATACTGATATTTTCTGTATGAATGAAAACATCTGTTTAATATGCTTTTTTTATTTTGTAATTTTTTTATTGTGAATCATCACGTTTAAGGAATATAAAATTCCAAACTTTAAAAATATATATATTTTTTGTTTAAAAGAAATATATTCCAAATTTTAAAATTATAATATTTTCCTTCATATTTAAAGATGTATAAAATCCCAGTTTTTAAAAATGTATTTTTTTTAATTTTAAAGAAATATAAAATTCCATCTTTTAAAAATATATTTTTCTTCATAATTAAAGAGAGATAAAATTCAGTTTTTAAAAATATAATATTTTCCTTTATATTTATTATAGCAATTATTTTTTTCTGTAATTTAAAAAAATCCTTTTCCTTTCATATTTATTAATATCAATTATTGTTTTTCTGCAGTTTAAAAAAAAATTTTCCTTTCATATTTATTAATATAATTTTTTTCTGCAATTTAGAAAAATCCTTTTCCTTTATATTTATTATCTCTGTTATTTTTCCCAGTGTGTTATGACGACATAATCTTCCGATCCAATTCTTATCCTTCCATTCCATTCCAAGTAACGGTCTTCCACTAGAGGATTGTCGAGATATAAAATAATTCTCACCCCAAATCTATGCAAATTTTCGCTGCAATCCTGGCCAGCGTTTCCTTAATATACCCAGCAGTAATGTAGTAAAGTGATGTTGACGAAATATTCTTCGAAAATCAATGGGCATTGTTGATTTCACGAGAGCTTGGAAAGATTAGAAAAAGATGAGAAAGCTCTATTCCTTAGATACTGAACGTCTACGCCACGAAAACCAGAGGTATGGTATAGACACCTATCTTGGAGAAATGTCGTGCTATTAGGTTTTATATTTTGAGTCCAACCGTCCTGGAAAGATGTCGTGCTATTAAGTTTTAGTGTTCTGTAAAAGAAAACTATTGTGCCGGGTTCGTCTGCCCGTCCGCACTTTTTTCTGTCCGGACTTTTTCTGTCCGCCCTCAGATCTTAAAAAGCGCTGAGGCTAGAGGGCTGCAAATTGGGATGTTGATCATCCACCCTCCAATCATCAAACTTACCAAATTGCAGCCTTCTAGCCTCAGTAGTTTTCGTTTTATCTAAGGTTAAAGTTAGCAATAATCGTGCATCTGGCAACAATATAGGCCAGGCCACCACCGGGCCATGATTAAAGTTTCATGGGCCGCGGCTCATGCAGCATTATACCGAGACCAGCGAGAGATAGATCTATTTTCGGTGGCCATGATTATACGATGTACAGTTTTTTATTTGTAATATCTTGAGTTCAACCGTCCTGGAGAAATGTCGTGCTATTAAGTTTTATTACTTGAGTTCGATACTTGGAGTAAAATTCCTCACAGGATATAATGAGGGGCTTTTGGGAAATGCTCTTGGCTCTCTATTGTCCTAGTGCAAAGGCGCGGATAAAAAGGCTCTTTTACGGAGAAGGCTCTTTCCTATATGAAATTTCGATTACCGGAAGATCCACAATGGCATGTCTTTGTTGACAATGGGGGAAAAGAAAAGACCTTTTGCGATGTTTTCTTTTAGGCAAATGAGGATCTTGTGAAGGAAAGAAATGCGGGTTTTATTTCTATTATATTCTCTCTCTCTCTCTCTCTCTCTCTCTCTCTCTCTCTCTCTCTCTCTCTCTCTCTCTCTCTCTCCGTTCATTCGCAATTTGATCATTTCCGCTTGAATATATTCCCATTTCTCTCTCTCTCTCTCTCTCTCTCTCTCTCTCTCTCTCTCTCTCTCTCTGCTGTCAGTAGCTCTTATCATGGCCTGAGGACAAAAACAGGTTGCTTCTCTTTTATTTTT
>NC_089780.1:25605165-25635165 GCF_040412425.1 Macrobrachium rosenbergii | reverse complement strand
GTAATCAACAAATGAATCAAAACGTTTGTGTGTGGCGGAGGGGGCAGATATGTTAGGGTGCGTTACAAATTCTCTTTAAGTTAGCAGGGCGCTAATATACCCTGCCTCCCTAATTTGTGCAAGCTTACCATAGGAACCCCAATGCATAAGGCTAGTCCTTGACGCAAATTCCTGAGATGTATGCTAGTATTGCACCAGCCCCGTTTTTTTGCCATGTCCCTAGGTTAGGTTAGGTTAGTTTAGTTTAAGGTTAAGATTAGGTTAGTTTAGGTTAGGTTAGGTTAGGTTAGGTTAGGTTAAGTTAGGTTAGGCTTGAACTCTTCAAGTATTTTGGGTGTGGGAAACATAATGAGATTATTTTCAAGAAAATTCTATGGTTAGTTTTTAAGATATGGCGTCCCGCTTTTTTCAGGGAAAGGTCTTAGTACTCGGTTACATCTCGGGAGAATGCCTCCCTGACGCACATTCCTTACCTTGGCTATTTTCATGTTTATATGTTGCTTATTTAATCAGTTCCATAATCAGTTTATGACATATCTCAGTTTATACTGGTACGCCTCGTGTGATTACAAATTGTCTGTTTCTTAAGAGCCATACTCATTAACCGTCCATCCCATTGATTCCTGGTTACAGGGAGATTTTTAAGTTCACTGAATAGAATAAAGCTTATGTTATCATTTGATGGGCTGAGTTTCTTATTGTAATCTTAGCAAGTGGATGAAACATACCATAAAATTTTATCAAGATTTGTACTGATTAGTTCTAAAATACCAATTATCTTCGGAGTTCTTGTTTATAAAAGCCTGCTTTGAGATAGGACTCATTTATATAGGAATGAAAATTATTTAAGTAAAGTGTTTTCAAGGAGAGAGAGAGAGAGAGAGAGAGAGAGAGAGAGAGAGAGAGATTTTTCGAGAGAGAGAGAGAGAGAGAGAGATTGTTATTTTCGAAGTGGTTCAGTCAGTCGAGAGAGAGAGAGAGAGAGAGAGAGAGAGAGAGAGAGAGAGAGAGAGAGAGAGATGGGATATTTTCGTGAGTGGAGAAATTGTTATGAAGTGGTTCAGTCGTAAAGAGAGAGAGAGAGAGAGAGAGAGAGAGAGAGAGAGAGAGAGAGAGAGATGGGATATTTTCGTGAGTGGAGAAATTTTTAGTGGAAATGTTATGAAATGATTCAGTCGAGAGAGAGAGAGAGAGAGAGAGAGAGAGAGAGAGAGAGAGAGAGAGAGAGAGAGAGAGAGATGGGATATTTTCGTGAGTGGAGAAATTATTATGAAATGATTCAGTCGTAGAAAGAGAGAGAGAGAGAGAGAGAGAGAGAGAGAGAGAGAGAGAGAGAGAGAGAGAGAGAGAGAGAGGATATTTTCGTGAATGGAGAAATTGTTATGAAATGATTCAATCATAAAGAAGAGAGAGAGAGAGAGAGAGAGAGAGAGAGAGAGAGAGAGAGAGAGAGAGAGAGAGAGAGAATGGTATATCAACCGCTGCTGCAGAGTACATAAAAAACTAAATATTTCTTTTTTCCATATTTCTAAAAGTACTGTTATATGTATTCAAAACCATAGTCCATATTCATTGGTATCATATAACGATTCAGTATAAAATTCCATTCTTTTTCCCCTCAGTGAATAACTGCATTCATTTCACAGTATTTTTTTCTCGTGGTGGAATGTACAAAAAAAAAAAAAAACAACCAAAGGTATGAAACAACAAAAACAAACACATCCCATGCCAGCTATCATGTTATACATAATCGGATTATATCTGCTAGCACTGCGGGAATCCATTGATGTATTGATGTTAGTCCTGGATTTTTTTTTAGAAACAATGAAAGGTTTTTATGAATTAGTTGCACTTTCTTTATCTGTGTATATTTTGTTTCTGCATTAAATATATATATATATATATATATATATATATATATATATATATATATATATATATATATATATATAATATATATATATATATATATATATATATATATATATATATATATAATATATATACTGTATATGTGTATATATATATATATATATATATATATATATATATATAATATGAATATATATATATATATATATATATATATATATATATATATATATATATATATATATATATATAATGTGATCTCTCTGATTTCATCTTAAAATTTTTTTGTAGATGTGTTATCAAGTTGTAAAAAAAGACATCATATTTCCTCTGTTCCATTATGTCAGAATACAGTTTTTTATTATTATTATTATTATTATTATTATTATTATTATTATTATTATTATTATTATTATTATTATTATTCACGGAAGGTTAACACCTCTGCTATGTCTTGTCTTGTGTTAAGATGATATTTTCAAATATTTAATGAAATGATCATGTGACTTTACATTTTCTCTCCACAAAATTACAGTAAAAAGATGTTAAGTAATTGATAAAATCCCTCCGTCAACATCCTTGCTCTCATTATTTTTAATTGGCCCATTTACCACACCATTATTTTTATTTTGACTCGTTTATAAAATGCATTTTTTCTCTCTTGTTGAAAACTGAGGTTTTCTTAAGTTTTATTTAATATATTTTAATTGACACGTTGGTTCCATAGTTTGTCTGTGGCATTAATAATGATCTGAATGATTATTTTTCAAAAAAATAAGAGACAAACTAAGTGGAAGAATAAAACAGAAAAATACATTTATGAAAAAAACACTTTGGGATTCAGTTATATTGATTCAGATCTACTGAAGTAGGAGACAGGAGACAGAGCACGTCATATATAATAGCAGTACTTTAAAAAGGTTAGATAAGAAATTCAACATAAAGAAGGGAAATAGAAAGTAAGGCTCCTGAGAAATATAGTTAACTTTTAGAGTAATTTAGAGTAAATTGAAGATTCTTTTCTTTTTTACTCAACCCTGGAAAAATTGCTTAAAGTCCACCATTTTCCTTAAGGATGAAAAATTATTTCCCTCTTCATCTGGTCTATCAAGTTTATCAGTTTTTTTAATGTAACTTACTCCAGACTACAATCAAAATTTTTCAATATTGTTATGTTGCAATTTAGAATCTTTATTTGAAGTTGGGAAAGTAAGAAAAAAATGTCTTCTTTTGAAAATGTCCAAATTCTTCCAATTTTGGTTAATATTTTCCTCAAGGATGCATCATTCTCCGCTTTGTCTGGTCTGGCAAGTTTATTTATTTATGTTCTTAATAAAACTTTCGTCAGACTACAATGAAAATTTTCAACATTACTGAATTGCGTTGTAGAATCTTTACGTAAAGCTGAAAAAATTGAAGAAATTCTTTTAAATTTTACGAATTACTTCCCCGCGTTTAAAAGAGCTTAAAATAATTATGAAGTCTCGTTCCTCCTTTATGCATGGGTAGTACAGAGACTCCATTAAAATTCCCTTATGTTAATTTTAATAAAAGAATTCTAAATAAGTCTTTCTACATCAAAGCAAAGGACCTGAAGGAACTCTTCGTTTTTTCTTGAATTTTGAGCAGAGACGTGAAAGCTAAGAGGTTAGGAAAGGGTAACATGAAGTCCTTCAAAACAAATAAAGCATAGACGGATCAGAAGAGAGAATTCTCAAGTGGAAAGATAATTGAGTTGATATTTTTTTTATATATTCTCTCTCTAATTGTGTCTTTTCGTGTTTGTATATTTTTAAATATTTTATCATTATTTATTTCACATGAAGTCCTCAAAAAATTAAAACAGTATTTATGGAAGGGAAGAGAAAATTCTCAGATAAGAAGGTAATTGAGTTGACATTTTCTTTGATATGTTCTGTCCTTCGTTTTATCTTTTCTTATTTTCAAGTGTTTCATTATTATTTATTTCATGAAGTCCTCAAAAAATAAAAGCAGTATGTATGAAAGAGAAGAGAAAATTCTCAGATAAAGAGATAATTGTTTTGACATTTTCCTGATATATTCCGACTTTCATTTTAGCTTTTCTTATGTGTACATTTTTAAATGTTCCATTACTATTTATTTCTTATGTAGCTTTCACCTAGCTAACAAATACATCTTAAAGAAAAGTTAGATTTCGTTTCTCTGTTTAAATATTGGCTCCTGGGACTTCAGATAGTTCAATGAATTTCAGGGATATTTAAATTAATATTGACTGCAAATTCTAACACGGAAAGATATCTTAATTTGCTGGCCAGCGAAGTTATGATTACTTAGTCTTGATACGAAGAAAAAAAATCTCTATTTACTGCACATAGAATTCATTAGAAACTAAATTGATTCAGTCTTGATACGAAAAAAATCTCTATTTGATGCACACAGAACTTATTAGAAACTAAATTGATTCAGTCGTGATACGAAAAAAGAAAATCTTTATTTACCGCACACGGAATTTGTTAGAGTAAATTGATTCAGTTTTGAAACGAAAGAAAAGTCTCTATTTACTGCACACAGAATTCATTAGAAACTAAATTGATTCAATATTGACAGGAAAAAAATATCTCTATTTACTGCACACAGAATTTATTAGAACCTAAATATATGTAGTGTTAAAATGAATTCTCCCTCTGCCCTCGAAATGACATTGGTCAAAGATGTTACAGCCAAAGAAAGGAAATAACATAGAAATGCTTCAATTGGATACAATTCCAACCGAATAAATATAACCCCACGGTAACTTTTGAGCACAAAGAACGAATAATGTATGGCACTGAACGTCAACAGAGAAAATATAAAGAGCACACAGGGAGATAGATATTTGAGGAAAAAATGCCTGTGCTAAAATTTACAACGAGCAATTCTGGGCTGAATTTACCAGTTCGTCCATAGTATTTGCCGTCTGTGGATGCTGGAATTATAGTTTTTTAGTTTTCTGTAAAGCAAAACTATTGTGCCAGCTTTATATGCCCGTCCACCCTTTTTTCTGGAAGCACTTTTCTGTCCGCCCTCAGACCTTAAAAACTGCTGAGGCTAGAGGGCTGCAAGTTGGTATGTTGATCATCCGCCCTCCAATCATCAAGCATACAAATTGCAGCCCCCTAGCCTCGGTAGTTTTTATATTATTTAAGGTTAAAGTTAATCAAAATCGTGCTTCTGGCAACGATATAGGACAGACCACCACCGGGCCGTGGTTAAAGTTTCATAGGGCGCGGCCCATACAGTATTATACCAAAACCGCCAAAACATAGATCTATTTTCGGTGGCCTTGATTATACGAAAACTCGATTGCGCCAAAGAAACTTCGGCGCATATTTTACTTGTTTTTTTTTATCTATGATTACTTTCCAAGCACACGTTAGAGGCTAATAATGGTAAGAGAAATAGTATGAGTATTATGAATCAGATTAGATGAATGGCCTGAAGAAGAAATGGTACAGGATTTATAAGAGAATGATGACAAAGGAAAAATGGAAGGAAAATTCATAAGAAATATTGGATGAAGGATATATAAGAGAAAGGGAGACAGATAGACAGACAGGCGGACAGAAACAGAGATCTACTTCTTCCTTTACCGGCTAGAGAGAGAGAGAGAGAGAGATCTACTCAGTGATTCTGCTTCTTCCTTTACCTGCCAGAGAGAGAGAGAGAGAGAGAGAGAGAGAGAGAGAGAGAGAGAGAGAGAGAGAGAGAGAGAGAGAGAGATCTACTCAGTGATTCTGCTTCTTCCTTTACCTGCCAGAGAGAGAGAGAGAGAGAGAGAGAGAGAGAGAGAGAGAGAGAGAGAGACAGATCTACTCAGTGATTCTGCTTCTTCCTTTACCTGCCAGAGAGAGAGAGAGAGAGAGAGAGAGAGAGAGAGAGAGAGAGAGAGAGAGAGAGAGGAGAGAGAGAGATCTACTCAGTGATTCTGCTTCTTCCTTTACCTGCCAGAGAGAGAGAGAGAGAGAGAGAGAGAGAGAGAGAGAGAGAGAGAGAGAGAGATCTACTCAGTGATTCTGCTTCTTCCTTTACCTGCCAGAGAGAGAGAGAGAGAGAGAGAGAGAGAGAGAGAGAGAGAGAGAGAGAGAGAGAGAGAGAGAGATCTACTCAGTGATTCTGCTTCTTCCTTTACCTGCCAGAGAGAGAGAGAGAGAGAGAGAGAGAGAGAGAGAGAGAGAGAGAGAGAGAGAGAGAGAGAGAGAGAGAGAGATCTACTCAGTGATTCTGCTTCTTCCTTTACCTGCCAGAGAGAGAGAGAGAGAGAGAGAGAGAGAGAGAGAGAGAGAGATCTGCTTAGTGATTCTGCTTCCTCCTTTGTAAACTAGAGAGAGAGAGAGAGAGAGAGAGAGAGAGAGAGAGAGAGAGATCTACTTAGTGATTCTGCTTCTTTCTTTACCTGCCAGAGAGAGATCCGCTTAGTGTTTCAGCCTCTTCCTTTGCAAACTAGAGAGAGAGAGAGAGAGAGAGAGAGAGAGAGAGAGAGAGAGAGAGAGAGAGAGAGATCTACTCAGTGATTCTGCTTCTTCCTTTACCGGCTAAAGAGGAGACCTGACCTTACCTTACAGACCTTACAGTTCGTTCGGGTTGCCCCAGGTCCCTCAGTGTGAGGCACCTCTGATGTCTACCAGAGAATTGCTAATGCATCTTCCGGTATATTTTGCATCTTCCAATCTTGGATGGTCTGGGATGCATCTTAGATATTTGTCGAGCTTATTCTTAAACACATCTACGCTCACTCCTGTTATGTTCCTCAGATGAGCTGGTAGCGCATTGAATAGACGCTGCATTATCGATGCTGGTGCATGGTGGATTAATGTCCTGTGTGCTTTCCTTAGTTTTCCTGGTATAGTTTTGGGCACTATTAATCTACCTCTGCTTGCTCTTTCAGATATTTTCAGCTCCATGATGTTTTCCGCAATTCCTTCTATCTGTTTCCGTGCTTGGATTATCATGTAGCGTTCTCTTTTCCTTTCAAGACTATATAAATTTAAGAATTGTAGTCTTTCCCAGTAGTCAAGGTCCTTAACTTCTATTCTAGCTGTAAATGACCTTTGTAAACTCTCTATTTGTGCAATATCCTTTTGGTAGTGTGGGTACCATATTATATTGCAATATTCAAGTGGACTACGTACGTACGTTTTATAAAGCATAATCATGTTTTCGGCTTTTCTTGTTTTGAAGTGCCGGAACAACATTCCCATTTTTGCTTTGCATTTTGCCAATAGTATTGCTATTTGATCATTGCATAACATATTCCTGTTCAACATCACACCAAGGTCTTTAACTGCTTCCTTATTTGTGATTGTCTCATTATTAGGTCCTTTATATGCATATAGCATTCCTTCTTTATCACCATAGTTTATTGATTCAAATTTATCAGAGTTAAACACCATCCTATTTATCTCTGACCATTTATATATTTTGTTTAGGTCTCTTTGTAGCGAGTTCCTATCTTCATCACAAGCAATTTCTCTACTTATTCATGTGTCATCTGCAAAACTTCTCACTTCCGAGTCCTTAACATTACTGTCTGTCTGCAATCATAATCACAAACAGCAATGCAGCTAACACCGTACCTTGTGGCACACCGAATATTACCGTAGCTTCATCCGATTTCTCATCGTTTGCAATCACTATCTGTTTTCTGTTTTGCAAAAATTCTTTTATCCATCTTCCTACTTTGTCCACAATGTTATGTTTTCTAATTTTTTTCGCTAATATATTATGGTCTACCTTGTCAAAAGCTTTTGCAAAGTCTAGGTAAACCACATCTGTATCTTTTTCGTTTATCATATTTTTATATATGCTTTCATGGTGGACTAACAGTTGGGTTTGTGTACTTTTTCCGGGTACAAAACCATGTTGTCCTATATTGAACAATCTATTTTTCATTAAATGTTTCATTATATTTTTTTTCATTACCCTTTCATAAACTTTCATAATATGAGATGTCAGACTCACAGGCATATAATTACTTGCCTCTAGTCTTGATCCACTTTTGAAAGTAGGGGTAATATATGCTAATTTATGCTCATCATAAATCTTGCCCGTATCTATACTTTGTCTCAATAATATTGCGAGCGGCTTTGCGATTGAATGAACCACTGCTTAGTGATTCTGCTTCCTCCATTGCAAACTAGAGAGAGAGAAAGAGAGAGAGAGAGAGAGAGAGAGAGAGAGATCAACTCAGTGATTCTGCTTCTTCCTTTACCGGCTAAAGAGAGAGAGAGAGAGAGAGAGAGAGAGAGAGAGACTCAGTGATTCTGCTTCTTCCTTTACTGGAGAGAGAGAGAGAGAGAGAGAGAGAGAGAGAGAGAGAGAGAGAGAGAGAGAGATCTGCTTAGTGATTCTGCTTCCTCCTTTGCAAACTAGAGAGAGAGAGAGAGAGAGGGAGAGAGAGAGAGGTATCTAGTCAGTGATTCTGCTTCTTCCTTTAAACTAGAGCTAAAAAGAGAGAGAGAGAGAGAGAGAGAGAGAGAGAAGGAAACAAAGACAAAGAAAGACAGACAGACGTAGAGACAGAGATCTACGCCGCGATTCTATTCCTCCTTCCTCCTCCTCCTCCTCCTCCTCCTCCTCCTCCCTTTACGGGGCTATAAATGACTCCAGAATCTTACGACAGGGAAACTAAATGGTTTTCCTCTCCAAGACTCGTTCAACAGCCCCGCGGGGGGAACGTCCCGTTTCCGGAGGCGTTACGACCTTCTTATCAGTGTTTTACTGCCCGTTCGATCACCCGGAATCCTCCCGAAAGGAGACGGGACAGATTCGCAATATGTGGCCGCAGTAAAAAGCGGAAAAGGATCGAGAAATATTATGGTGATTTTAATGGGGTGTTCGGTGGTGTAATTCGCTTCTTATTTTGTTTTTGTGTCTGTACGTTCGTTCGTCTTTTACCTTTTTTTTTATTTATATCTTATTACTATTCTCTTTGTGCTTATAAACCTATGTTCGTCTTTTACTTTTTTTTACTCATATTTTTATTATTATTCTCATTTTAATCTTACTGACCTTATCAGTTATTTGAAAAATACTGTAGTTACATTAAATATTCTGAAGAGCAAAAAAAAAAAAACTCTCAATTTTATGTATTTTGTCAATTTTCACCAGGACGAAAAAGTGTCAGTTGCAACTTAAACTGAGATCACGTAACAATTTTTCACAAACCAGGAAGTAAAGAGAGAATTTTCCATTTCTAACGATAAAAATAATTCCTAAAAGAATGGCATGAACTGTCTGTTTTGTAAATAAATATAATTCCTGAAAGAATAGCATTTATTGTCTATTTTTAGGAATAAACAATTCCTAGAAGAATGGCATTAATTGTCTGTTTTTTAAATAAATGCAATTCCCTAAAGAATAGCATTTATTATCCATTTTTAGAAACAATTCATAAAAAATGAATAAAAAAACTTATGTAATCCCGTAAGGGAAATGGTTATTATAAATAGTAAACAATAGATAGAATTTGTATGTAATTTTCGTTTGAATTTCTTTATATCTCATGATTGAAAAGTAAATATCTAATAATAATAATAATAATAATAATAATAATAATAATAATAATAATAATAATAATAATAATAATAATAATAAGTGTATAGGCTTTCATAAATAATGACAAATCGTTCAGCGATTACTGAACAAGAAATACCTATTCAGGAATGATGTTTTGAACAGGACGCTAAAATAACAAAATAAACAAAACCACATCCCTCCTATTCATCATCATATTTATATTCCTTTCAAAAAAATTGAAGACAGCTGCTCCAGAACCTCCAACAAGAAGGAGGAACTAATAATGAGAGAGCTCGAATTATGCAAATCGACGCCGAACGCAGAGAGTGAAAAGGAGAAGGTTGCCAAGTGGCCATTGTAGCCAGGGAGAAGTATCTCGGGTCCCGAGAGATCTCCAATGCAAGTCAGAGCTGAGGTGTTAAATAGTATGGATCTGTAAGGAAGTATTTGGGGTTACAGGGTTAAAGTCAGTTTAAGTGACGTTTAGCATATGCTTGTGAGGAAGTATTTAGGGTTACAGTTTCAGTGACGTTTAGCATATGCTTGTGAGGAAGTATTTAGGGTTACAGTTTCAGTGACGTTTAGCATATGCTTGTGAGGAAGTATTTAGGGTTACAGTTTCAGTGACGTTTAGCATTTAGGGTTACAGTTTCATGACGTTCAGCATATGAGGAAGTATTTAGTTACAGTTTCAGTGACTTTAGCATATGCTTGTGAGGAAGTATTTAGTGTTACAGGGTTACAGTTAGTTTAAGTGACGTATAGCATTAGCTTGTGAGGAGGTGTTTGGGGTTACAGTTTAAGTGACGCTTAGCATATGCATGTAAATGGAAGTATTTAGCGTTACAGGGTTACAGTTAGTTTAAGTGACGTTTAGCATTTGCCTGTGAGGAAGAATTTAGGGTTAGAGTTTAAGTGACACTTAGCATATGCTTGTAAAAGGAAGTATTTAGCGTTACAAGGTTACCGTTAGTTTAAGTGACGTTTAGTATTTGCTTGTAAGGAAGTATTTGGTGTTACAGGGTTACAGTCAGTTTAAGTGACGTTTAGCATATGCTTGTGAGCAAGTATTTAGTGTTACAGGTTTACAGTTAGTTTAAGTGACGTTTAGCATTTGCCTGTGAGGAAGTGTTTAGGGTTACAGTTAAAGTGACGCTTAGCATATATTACTTGTAATACTTAGGGTTACAGTCAGTTTAAGTGATGTTTAGCATATGCTTGTGAGGCAGTATTTATGGTTGCAGGGTTAGGGTTAGTTTAAGTGACGTTTAGTATGTGCTTGCAAGGAAGTATTTAGGGTTACAGTTTAAGTGACGTTTAGCATATACTTGTAATATTTAGGGTTACAGTTAGTTTAAGTGACGTTTAGCATATGCTTGTAAGGAAGTATTTAGGTTTACTTAAGTGACGTTTGCCTATATTTGCAATATTTAGGGTTACATTTACTTTAAATGACGTTTTGCATATACTTGTAAGGGAGTATTTAGGGTTGCAGTTACTCAAAAGATATTTTGCATATACTTGTAAGGGAGTATTTAGGGTTGCAGTTACTTTAATGGTATTGTGCATATATTTGTAAGGAAGTATTTAGGGTTACAGGGTTACAGTTAGTTTAAGTGACGCTTAGCATATGCTTGTGAGGAAGTAATCAGGGTTACTTAAGTGACGTTTGCATATACTTGTAATGTTTAGGGTTACATTTACTTTAAATGACGCTTTGCATATACATGTACTTGTAAGGAACTATTTAGGGTTAGAATTACTTAAATGACGTTTTGCATATACTTGTAAGGAAGTATTTAGGCTTGCATTTACTTTAATTGTTGATTTGCATATACTTGTAAGGAAATATTTAGGGTTGCTGTTTATGCATGCCTTGGGGCAGTGCTTTCTGCAAGGTATTTATAAAAATTTCTAACCAAGGTAAACGAATAATTTTTTTTCTCTTAACAGGAGATATAATGTAAAGAATGTGTCTAAACATAATGAGAGAGAGAGAATATTTCTTCCGGAAAAACTTGTGCTTTGTTATTTATTCTAATCTTCACAAAAAACAAGTAAAAGATGCGCCGAAGTTTCTGCGCAATCGAGTTTTCAGTACAGCCGCTACAGCGTATAATCAAGGCCAACGAAAACAGATCTATCTTTTGTGGCCTTGGTATAATGCTGTATGAGCCTGGCCCATAAAACTTTAACCACGGCCCGGTGGTAACCTAACCTATATCGTTGCCAGAAGCACGATTATGGTTAACTTTAACCTTAAATAAGATAAAAACTACTAAGTCTAGAGGGCTGCAATTTGGTATGTTTGATGATAGAAGGGTAGGGGATCAACATACCAATTTGCAGTCCTCTAGCCTCAGTAGTTTTTCAGATCTGCTTCAGAGTCTCCATACTGAAGAGACGATGGACGGGCCAAAGTAGAAAGAAAAATAAAAAAATAAGCGAGGTTTCTTTGGAGTACCTCCAACTACTATTTCGATTTTGCCTTTCTTTTTTTAATCTTTTGGAATAAATGTTTCTCTAAGGCCTATATTCTCTTTTTTTTTTTGACCGAGTGCTGTCTACGACCACGTTACTGTCTTATGACGTGTTAAGTGACTTGAATCCCACTACTTTTTTATTTTATTTTGTTATTTTGTTTTTGTTTTTGAGAGAGAGAGAGAGAGAGAGAGAGAGAGAGAGAGAGAGAGAGAGAGAGAGAGAGAGAGAGAGAGAGAGAGAGAGAGTCCAAATAAGGAAAGGAATGAGCAACTGGTGAAAGGTAGATTTACAGGATGTGCAAAATTTGAATACATAAATGAAGAGAAGGGACTATTTAGACAAAAGTAAAATTTTATTCTATAAAAATTATTATATCACCATATCATATTTAAAGTGTTCTGTACTATTTTAATTTTAAATTCAACGTGATTGATTGATTTATTTTGTTTATTTTGCTTTAGAATGTAGGCTAATATGCCTACAATTCTCAAGATGATAACTTACTTTCATATAGGAATAATTTTTAAAAACAAACACTGCCATTCCCTATTGAAATTGCTCAGCGCTATTTTAAGTTTAAATTCAACATGATTGATTTATTTTTTATTTTATTTTATAGTGTGAATTTGGTTGCATAGATCATACATTTAATTCTTCAAGATGGTAGCTGTCTTTCATATAGTACAGATCTAAAGCTATTTTTAACTTTATATAACTTCCTACTAATTGTTGCAAGAACTAAAATTTAATTCTGAAGATAAAAACTTTTTTCATGCACTATAAATAAAAAACTGTTTTTGACAACCATTTATAATTTCTTCCTACTATCTGTTGCAAGAAATTCAGAAACTTGCTTGGCTTCCCAACCCACAGAGAGAGAGAGAGAGAGAGAGAGAGAGAGAGAGAGAGAGAGAGAGAGAGAGAGAGAGAGTCGTATTTGGTCATCTCCCAAGTGCTAATTAGTTAGGTTCTCCAGCAAGGGGAGCAGCTGCTCGTAATTTCCATTAACGAGACCTCGTTTCCAGTGCCCGCGAAGTTATGAAGGTGCTCGTTTCTTTGGATTTTACACCAGTGACCTCGTGGGTTCCGTGAAATACCGGGCTCTGAAGATTTTTAAAGTGGGAAGTCATTGCAGGAAGCAACAGACACTTGTTGGCAAAATGGAAAAGTATTTCGTATAGGAAGATTACTCAAGATCAGCTCTAACATATATATATATATATATATATATATATATATATATATATATATATATATATATATATATATATATATATATATATATATATACATATATATATATGAAAGTCCACCTGGGCCTCGCAAGGCTCATAGGGCCGGCGCTGAACTCCGGTTTCTTAGGTCGGCAGCCAGTGGGAGAGAAGTCCCGTTGCCTAAGACACGTGGCCAGTGTGTCGATAGACGCACTGTTTAACCCCCCCGCGTGAGGGCTGGTATCTGTTTTCTCACTCACCCTCTCGGGTTTTCAGACTGCTAGGTTGGCGGGCCACCGAGTTTATGCAATGGCGCCATCCAATGATCATATAAGGGTAGAGCACTTTGTTAATGTATTACAAGTAAAAATTTTCAATTTAATGTTCTTGAAAATATAGGACACAGTGTTAGTACATTGTAAATAAAAATATTCCATTTTTTGGTGCTTTCAAAATAAAAAAAGATAGAAATCTCTCTCTCTCTCTCTCTCTCTCTCTCTCTCTCTCTCTCTCTCTCTCTCTCTCTCTCTCTCTCTCTCTCTCTCTCTCAGAATTCAGGAAACAGGAACCTGATTTTTGAATAATCTTGATACGATAATAATAATAAGGTGACTGACATATGCGCATGGGCATGTGTCATAAAGAGAGAGAGAGAGAGAGAGAGAGAGAGAGAGAGAGAGAGAGAGAGAGAGAGAGAGAGAGAGAGAGCAGTAACAATCTCTACTACGTGTCCTATGTTGCTTAATTTAATAGATCTTATATATCTCTCCTGTCAGTCTGATTATTTACTGAAAATGTCGAAAGTTTCCTTTGTACCAGTGGATAAGCAATTTGCAAACTCACAATTTATCATTAGTATCCACCTTTAATATATAATCATAATATGTCAATGTTAGATCCATATTAAATAACTTTCCTTCAAAAATTTTTTTAGTTTGTTTTGTTTGTACTTGTTGTTAAGCAAATTACAAACTCATAATTAATTAGTAATACCAATTGTAATATATGATCATAATATATAAATGTTAGAATTGGTCTCAGTTTTGAATAACTTCTGAATGTTTAATGTTTTCTTTGCACCAATATATGACCATAAAATCTGACCATAAAATATAAATTTAAGAATGAATAACGTCATTTCAAAATAATATTTTTATGTTTTCTTTTCACCTGTTGGTAAGTACATCATACTCACGATTTATAAGTAATACTCATCAGCAATATATTACCGTAAAATATTTAAAATATAAATATACAATTTATCAGTAATACTCACCAGCAATATATGATCATAAAATATAAACATACAATTTATCAGTAATACTCACCAGCAATATAAGATCATAAAATATAAACATACAATTTATCAGTAATACTCACCAGCAATATATGATCGCAAAATATAAATATGCAATTTATCAGTAATAATCACCAGCAATATATGATCATAAATTATAAATATACAATTTATCAGTAATACTCACCAGCAATATATGATCATAAAATATAAATATACAATTTATCAGTAATACTCACCAGCAATATATGATCATAAAATATAAATATACAATTTATCAGTAATACTCACCAGCAATATATGATCATAAAATAATAATTTATCAGTAATACTCACCAGCAATATGATCGCAAAATATAAATATACAGTTTATCAGTAATACTCACCGGCAATATATGACCATAAAATGTAAATGTGAGATATGGTTTTAATAATGAATAACTTCTCTTCAAAGCACATTTTCCTCTTTATCCACCAGTGCCTGTTGCTTCCTCCAGTGATTTTCAAAGCCCAGCATCCAAACTCCCCAGTAAAGTCTGACGTTATTGAAAATGAGGTCTCGTTCAAGGAAAATTACAAGCACCTGCTCTCCTTGCTGGGAAGCCTAACTAATTAGCGCAATATAGCATGAGGAAACAAGGGTTTTTCTTTATGGTGATAGCGGCAAGAAACTTTGTTCTTTTACGGGCGAGTTTTAAAGTAAAAACTCTTTATTTTAAGGAGAATGAGGTATGAGGCAGGTAACGGTGTTCTAAATAATCTTGCATTATGTGTTAGTTTTCAGTCCATTGAGAGAATTGAAAGTTTCGGGTAAACTAAAAACCTTCAGAAAAAGTCACAGTCACATTACCAGAATTGTTGTTTCAAAGTTATTTGTTAATTTTAAGATTCTTTAACACATATTTTAATCGGTAAGTCTGTAAATGTGTTTAGCTACTGTTGTATCAAAACTCTCTCTCTCTCTCTCTCTCTCTCTCTCTCTCTCTCTCTCTCTCTCTCTCTCTCTCTCTCTCTCTCTCTCTCTCTCTAAAGTTTAAAAATTATGTTTAGAAAATTATGTCTACATACGATTATTCATATCATCATATGATATATATATATATATATATATATATATGTATATATCTATATAAATTTTTTTCTGTAACTGCAACCTTGCAACAACTATCTGGTCCAAATGTATAACATAACATAACATGACAACATAACATGGCTATCACCTAGGGACTGCGCAGCTAAACAGGCGGAGAACATTCCAATTATCATCAAAAGAGAAGCAACTTAGCACTAATTGCCACTTAATGACATGGAAAGGGAGTGGGGAGGGGAGGGGAGGGGACTTAATTGAGTATAATAGGTTTACCTTAACTTACCTTAATTTTCAGGGTAGAATCCGTACCTGGGCATTTCACGCATTATACTGACGTAATTCCATTAGTGTTTCGTCTACAATTCCTGTACGCTTCCAGGCCCCGGTATAAACAGTAGCATTGTCTCGCTAAATTAACCAATTCTATTAATGTGTTCGGGGGGAGTACGTGAGTCTGTATCTTATGTATCTGAGTGGTGGTTGGTTGGACGAATATATTAAATATGAAATGTTTCTCCTTCATTTTTTTAAGAATTTAATAACTGAATGTTGATAATACGTAACACTCTTATACATTTTTTGGATTGGCCTTTTATCAAATGGCCTTTCTTTTTCACAAATTTAGTAAAGTGAAAGTTAGTAGGCCGCATATGTTATCTGTGAAATTTGTCTCCTTTTATTTTTGAAGAATCTGATTATTCAGTGTTGATAATACATAACGCTGTTGTATATTTTTTAGTGTCATTTGATCCGCGACCTTTCTTTATCACAATTATAATTGATTATGGCATTTCATCCTGAATTCCTTTTCCTATAAAGAATTCGTTTCTATTTCAAAATCCCTCGAGTTACCTTACTGGCTACTGTGCGGTTGTATATTCATTGACTATTTCTGTGTAGTAAATGTATTGTTTTCTTTAAACCTGAATATAAGCTTTCGATTTCATTCCACAGGGTTTTTAGAAACCAGTTTATCTTCTTTTTCATCTTCTAGCCAATGCATAAGCCTTGGGAACTGGGTTTGAATTTATTTAAAAGTACCCCATATCAGTTCTTTAAGTAATTAAAACATCAATTGGAAAAAGGTAAAAAATCTTGTTTACTAGTTTTTTCATTGAATTAAAATCACCACATATCAGTTCTTTAAGTAAATGAAATCAGTCGCAAAAAGGTAAAAACCCCCTCTACTGTTTTTTTTTTTTCATTGGATTAAAAGTGCGCCGAGTCAGTTCTTTAAGTAACTAACATCAATTGGAAAAAGTTAAAAAAAAAACTTGTCTATTGGTTTCTTTCATTGTATTAAAATCACCCCATATCAGTTCTTTTAGTAACTAACATCAAACGTAAAAAGGTAAACCCCCCTACTGGTTTTTTCCACTGGATTAAAAGTACCCCATGTCAGTTCTTTAAGTAACTAACATCAATTGGAAAAAGTTAAAAACCTTGTCTACTGGTTTTTTTCGCTGAATTAAAAGTTCCTTATATCAGTTTTTTTTTATGTAGAAGGCATCAATTGAGAAACCATAAAAACCTTCTTTACAAATAAGACACCGACTTGTCAGCTTTAACCCTTTCCTTCGACAATACCCCTTCCGATGCCAAAATCCTATAAAGTGTAAAAATATCCAATCCTCTGGCACATTTTACTTTATTTTTTCTCCCTGAAACTACACACCCTGTTCCACTGACATTCTGAGGCCCCTGATTGCATCTTACATTTTCTCACGTTCTCGTCCAGATCTGTAGAGAAATCCGCGAGAGACTGGAATCAGATTAGCCACTGGGAATTTCGTTTAGATATTTTTGAGCGGGATTTTGGTAGAATGCGGACATTCAAATGGTGCGGAAAGATCGTGGTTTTATATTTAGTAATAGTGTTGAGTACGGTAAGAGAATGAGTAAAATATATATTGTGGTGAAAAGTCATTAAAATTTCTGTAGGGTTTAGTATGTAACTACATGCACATGCATATATATATATATATATATATATATATATATATATATATATATATATATATATATATATATATATATATATATGTATATAAATATATAAATTATATATATATATATATATATATATATATATATATATATATATATATATATATATATCCACCCTTTTTGTTTAGGACTGTTGTGAAACGTACACTCACTATGCATGCATCATCATCATTATCATCATTGTTTTTTCTGAAGTTTCCAAAAGCCTAAAAACTTTAACATCAGTAGATAGGTTTGCAGAATGTGATATTATAAAAAAGCAACAAATGGCAAAGAAATTTAAGAAAACAAATAACTTGTGTAACAGAAAACAGACGAAATGAAGCTTACTTAATTTTATTCATGCAAGAAGTCACTTGCAACATAGGCCACAGAATATTGCTTTATTGTTTTCTTACATAAAAATAATACAAACTGGTTATTTCTACAATATCGATTTCGTCCTTTTAGTTTTCTGTAAACGAAAACTATTGTGCCGGCTTTGTCTGTCCGTCCCTACTCTGTCTGCCGGCACTTTTTCTGTCCACCCTCAGATCTTAAAAACTACTGAGGCTCGGGGGCTGCAAATTGGTATGTTGATCATCCACCCTCCAAATCGTCAAACATACCAAAATGCAGCCCTCTAGCCTCAGTAGTTTTTATTTTATTTAAGGTTAAAGTTGGCCATAATCTTGCGTCTGGCAACGCTATAGGACAGCCACCACCGGCCCGTGGTTAAAGTTTCATGGGGCTCATACAGCATTATACCGAGACCAGCGAAAGATAGATCTATTTTCGGTGGCCTTGATTATACTCTGTACAGAAAAATCGATTGCGCCGAAGAAACTTCGACGAATTTTTTGCTTGTTTTCCTTCAGTATCAAAGTGATTCATCGCGATCGAGATAGCCCCCTTGGAAAAGGGGGCGACGACCCTTCATTGTTATCCAACAGAGATATCTATTTGGATAGCACACATCAAACAGTGTTTACCAGAACTTTTATTTTAAAAAAATCCATTCCCCCTTCAAAAGATATTTGGTTAACGCACAGGCAAAAGTGAAACCCTGCATTTCTCCCCCACATTGAGATAGCAATTTCGAATCTGTGTCATTCATGAACCCCAGCCTTCCTCGAATATGATTTCATTTTATAATGGGAGAAAATGGTTTCCAGGTCGTAGAATCTTTATATATTTATAGGAGGTTACCAGAATGGAAATCAAGAACTGTATGTTTTCATTAAGTTTGGTCAAAATACCGCGTCCAGTTCTTGAGATATATTGTTAATTCACACTAGTATTATTATTAATTATTATTATTATTATTATTATTATTATTATTATTATAATTTGGCAGCAGACCCTCTTTTAAACAGGTTCTATTGAATATTATTGCTGCTTCAGCTGCATTTATTTTGTAGAAGACTTTTTCTATTTTCCTTATTGTGGACTTCTCTTCAGTGGAGGTGCGTGCTAACAGCTCGCCTATATTTGTCATTTCATGGGGGAAAAGTCAAAATCTGGATTCTGCTTCTTTATATATTCTATACAGTTAGTTATATACAATTGTTGCCGCGACGCGTTTCGACAGACTCTTCTGTCATTCTCCAGCGGGAGCTAGTAGAGGACTGGCAGATTGCATAGGTCCTTCTGAATTTATACACGGGCTTCAGCGGGGGGTCATGGATGGCGAATTCTGATTGGTTTGCAGTCAGCGAACTTCAAGCCAAATTTCTGCGGCGAAGCTCGATCCTGACAGATCTTCGCAACCTGGGAATGTCATTCATTCCAGCGTTCTCATTGGCCTGCCGTTGCGTGATGTCATGCCGGCTGACATCATCGGTAGTTTGGCTGCTATTGGGCTGCGGATGAATGATGTCATTATCTACTCTTTCTGTCGTAGTCGGGGGATTGTCTCGAAGGGCGCCTCGCTCATCAGGGGCATCTCCATTTTCAGGGTTGTCGTTTTCAGGTATTCGTTGGATTTGGTGGGTGTTCTGCATTATTCTTCTTAAATTCGTGGGTAGGAGCGATGCCTCCTGCGTCGTATTCATTGTTGGTTTTCTCTCGGCAATGAGGAGCGCCTCTAGCAGGCGCAGACGTCGAGGGTCGGCGGCTCTCCCGATTATACTTATATTTTGTATAATACTGTCGCGGGAGATGGAAATATTGTGAGTAGCACGGGCGTGGTTCATGATGGCACCCTCCTGGGCGTGGCAGGAGATCCTTTTTGACAGACGCATCGTGGTCATTCCAATATAAGCGCCGGGGCATCCTCGGACAGGACATACAAATTGGTAGACCACGTTCTTCTGCTTGAGGGGTTCTCTTGCTGGCGGAGAGGGGTTATTCTTCATCACCAGATCACGGGTGCGGCGGTTCTTATAATAAATTACAAGATTTATTCTCTTACTGTCTTCGGTCGGGGTGACGTTTTCCATGACGATTTTCTTCATGGAGTTCTCGTCCTCACGGTACTGGGGATGCATCCGGGCCTTATAAAAGATCTTTATGTCATCTTGGGGGCAGGTTGTGTGTTCTCACCGTTGTACCATTTTTCAGGCCAGTTCGAATTTCTTTGTTTACGAGTTTGTTGGTGAAACCATTGTTCACCAACATTTGTGCAGCACGTTCGAATTCCTTGTTGGTGTCCTGCCAGGTGGAGCAGTGGGAGGGGGCCCTTTTAATGAAGGTCCTGACTGTCGTGTTCTTAAACCTGGCAGGGCACTCGCTATCCCCATTCAAGCAAAGTCCCAAATTGGTGGATTTTGTGTAGACTGATGTCTTCAAGTTCCGTTCCGTCTTTGTGACCATAACGTCGAGGAAGGGGAGCCGGTCGTCTGTGCTGAACTCGACAGTGTAGTTCAACACACTACATTGTTGGAAGGTCAGACGAAGGGCTTCAACCTCCTCCTCGTTGTCTGCTTGAACGAAGACGTCGTCGATATATCGGGCATATTTCTTCGGCCGCTGGATTCTCTCGAAGACACGTTCTTCTACGGTGCCCATGTAAAAATTTGCAAAGAGGACGCCCAATGGAGAGCCCATCGCAACGCCATCCTTCTGTCTATACATGTGCCCTCTGTGCGTAGTGAAAGGCGCCATCTTCGTACAGATCTCCAGCAGAGCCTTCAGGGAACCTTCTGGGATGTTCAGGGGTGTCATTGTCGGCTCTCTATAGACTTTGTTTAGGATAATGTGGATGGTTTCATCCACAGGTACGTTGGGAACTAAGACGTCGGAGTTGCGCGACCTGCACGACGAAGCATCACGCCTACACCAGCAATGGATGAACGCCCGGCAGCGGACGAGCAGACCCACCGACGGAGGAGATGGAGCACCCGAAGCAGAACAACCTGTTCTCTCGCAATACTTAGTTCCCATGAATGATGACAACCCGATTGAGATTGACCATGAAGATGACCACATTGATAACGAACGTATCCCCCACCCGATGATGAATTCTGAAGAAGAAGTTTTGGCCTGTCTAAACCGCCTTCGAGAGGATGATATGACCCAACGCATGAGGGGCGTCATGCGCAAACTCACCGCCCTCAACGGCGGTAAATTACGAGTGCCGCAGCAGCACAAAGGCTACATCAATTTGACAGATTTCCAGCCCTCCCCGGATCAAGACGCTTTGCTGAATTTGGGGCTGAACTGCCACTTTATTTCGAGGCCAAAGAACCACGAGAAGAGGTTGGAAATAGAACTGATGCTTGAAACCATACAACAGTTAGAATCTCGAGGCACCGTTAGAACTTCCGACGCCCTCCAACCTCCTGTTAACAGAGGCCCTCACGGAGAGAGGGTCCTACGACAGTGGAGTCTGCACCCGTGAGATGAGGAAAGCTGCGGGGAGCTGAAGGAAAGGAAGGCATCACAGTGCGTCGCGCTGACAAGACAGCAGCTTTTGTCCTTATACGTACGGAGGAGTATTTCGACAAATTGGATGCCATCCTGTCGGACACGACGAAATTCGAGAGGCTGACGAGGAACCCCATCGAAGACATCAAGAGGGAAGCTAATAAGATCATCAGCACTGTGAATGCTGCCAGCAATGCTGTCCATCTTCCCCCCATCGCAGGTGACTTCGAACTTGGTTACCTGTATGGGAATGTCAAGACACACAAGGCTGGCAATCCCCTCCGCCCGATCATCAGCCAAACACCTGCCCCGACCTACGCCCTCGCCAAACGACTAAATCATATCTTGACCCCCTACGTCCCGAGCAGTTATAGCCTGAAGTCCTCTGTGGAATTCCTCGAAGTGATCCGAGACTCCCCGGGCGCAGGGACCATCGCTTCTCTGGACGTAGAGAGTCTATTCACCAACGTACCTGTGGATGAAACCATCCACATTATCCTAAACAAAGTCTATAGAGAGCCGACAATGACCCCCCTGAACATCCCAGAAGGTTCCCTGAAGGCTCTGCTGGAGATCTGTACGAAGATGGCGCCTTTCACTACGCACAGAGGGCACATGTATAGACAGAAGGATGGCGTTGCGATGGGCTCTCCATTGGGCGTCCTCTTTGCAAATTTTTACATGGGCACCGTAGAAGAACGTGTCTTCGAGAGAATCCAGCGGCCGAAGAAATATGCCCGATATATCGACGACGTCTTCGTTCAAGCAGACAACGAGGAGGAGGTTGAAGCCCTTCGTCTGACCTTCCAACAATGTAGTGTGTTGAACTACACTGTCGAGTTCAGCACAGACGACCGGCTCCCCTTCCTCGACGTTATGGTCACAAAGACGGAACGGAACTTGAAGACATCAGTCTACACAAAATCCACCAATTTGGGACTTTGCTTGAATGGGGATAGCGAGTGCCCTGCTAGGTTTAAGAACACGACAGTCAGGACCTTCATTAAAAGGGCCCTCTCCCACTGCTCCACCTGGCAGGACACCAACAAGGAATTCGAACGTGCTGCACAAATGTTGGTGAACAATGGTTTCACCAACAAACTCGTAAACAAAGAAATTCGAACTGGCCTGGAAAAATGGTACAACGGTGAGAACACACAACCTGCCCCCCAAGATGACATAAAGATCTTTTATAAGGCCCGGATGCATCCCCAGTACCGTGAGGACGAGAACTCCATGAAGAAAATCGTCATGGAAAACGTCACCCCGACCGAAGACAGTAAGAGAATAAATCTTGTAATTTATTATAAGAACCGCCGCACCCGTGATCTGGTGATGAAGAATAACCCCTCTCCGCCAGCAAGAGAACCCCTCAAGCAGAAGAACGTGGTCTACCAATTTGTATGTCCTGTCCGAGGATGCCCCGGCGCTTATATTGGAATGACCACGATGCGTCTGTCAAAAAGATCTCCTGCCACGCCCAGGAGGGTGCCATCATGAACCACGCCCGTGCTACTCACAATATTTCCATCTCCCGCGACAGTATTATACAAAATATAAGTATAATCGGGAGAGCCGCCGACCCTCGACGTCTGCGCCTGCTAGAGGCGCTCCTCATTGCCGAGAGAAAACCAACAATGAATACGACGCAGGAGGCATCGCTCCTACCCACGAATTTAAGAAGAATAATGCAGAACACCCACCAAATCCAACGAATACCTGAAAACGACAACCCTGAAAATGGAGATGCCCCTGATGAGCGAGGCGCCCTTCGAGACAATCCCCGACTACGACAGAAAGAGTAGATAATGACATCATTCATCCGCAGCCCAATAGCAGCCAAACTACCGATGATGTCAGCCGGCATGACATCACGCAACGGCAGGCCAATGAGAACGCTGGAATGAATGACATTCCCAGGTTGCGAAGATCTGTCAGGATCGAGCTTCGCCGCAGAAATTTGGCTTGAAGTTCGCTGACTGCAAACCAATCAGAATTCGCCATCCATGACCCCCGCTGAAGCCCGTGTATAAATTCAGAAGGACCTATGCAATCTGCCAGTCCTCTACTAGCTCCCTGAGAATGACAGAAGAGTCTGTCGAAACGCGTCGCGGCAACAATTGTATATAACTAACTGTATAGAATATATAAAGAAGCAGAATCCAGATTTTGACTTTTCCCCCATGAAATGACAAATATAGGCGAGCTGTTAGCACGCACCTCCACTGAAGAGAAGTCCGCAATAAGGAAAATAGAAAAAGTCTTCTACAAAATAAATGCAGCTGAAGCAGCAATAATATTCAATAGAACCTATTATTATTATTATTATTATTATTATTATTATTATCCAGAAGATGAACCCTGTTCATATGGAAAAGCCCACACGGACCACATGCATAAAATCAGGTGAAGATATTACCAGCCACAAATATTATTGGCACAAACGAAAAATTATAAAATACACAAAATAGTTCCTCTTTAATTACCACTTTCGACCTTTGCTATGACTTCCAGTTCCCAATTATCATTCTTCATTCCTTCATTCCATATAATTAGCACAGTATAACTGTTATTGGTATCAATGATTATCAGTGAATGATCATTTGTATGCTAGTCATCCAGCATTCTCCAGTGAACATGAATATGGCATTGACAAATCATTATGTTACAAAGTACCTCTTTGTACATGGAAATCATTAGACTCTCTTATGTTAAGGATACCAAAATCCCCATTTTATATTGCCTGACGAAAATAAAGATGAAAAATTTTAGTAAACAAATTTTTCTAGAGGAAAACTGAACAAAACTTAAAGAAAATCATTCATTGCTATTGAATGTACATTAGTTTTTATATTTTTTTTTTACATATTTATTTCTTACCACAGATTTCTATTTTAGAGTTTTCAAAGCATACCAAACTTTATTTCTCTGAGAATTGTGACAATGATGCTTTCAAAAAATAATAATCCTTACTGATGATGGGATTCTAATGGAAATAACTACAGTACTCTCAGAATGGGGACGTAAAAAACCTCACAATTTAATTTTTAGTTTTCTGTAAAAGAAAGCTACTGTGCCGGCTGTTTCTGTCCGCCCTCAGATCTTAAAGACTATTGAAGCTAGATGGCTGCAAATTGGTATGCTGAACATCCACCCTCCAGTCATCAGACATACCAAATTGCAGCCCTCTAACCCCAGTAGTTTTTATTTAATTTAAGGTTAAAGTTAACCATAATCGTGCTTCTGGCAGCGGTATAGGATAGGCCACCACCGGGCCGTGGTTAAAGTTTCATGGGCCGCTGCTAATACAGCATTATATCGAGACCACCTAAAGATAGGTCTATTTTCGGGGTGTAGGGGCTGTACAGACAGCTCGAAACTTCGGCACAGTTTTTACTTGTTTTATTTTGTGCTTTGTATAAAAATCCAAGGGGAGCTTCTTCGCTAGGAGAATTCTCTTAGAACGTGCCTGAAGGGAATAGCTTCTGCTTCACCTGTCACATAGATTCAAACTAACCGGCTAATGAAGTCAAGTGGCCTCACCAAGAACTAACAGGATTTGAGGTGGTGTTAATTTTGACCTCATATTAGAGTCATTAATAATATAAAGGGATTACGTTTTGGCCACTTACCTTCGATATACAATGGATAATGCTTATATATGTTTTTCAGTTATTAGTGTATTTCAGTATTTTGTAATGAAAATCTGTGTCAGAGTCAGTGGATAAATATTATAAAAGGGAATTTAAGTTTCAGATTCTTATTTTGAAATTACAATGGATAATGCTCTGTATATTTTTATTGAGATTTTTATTCCAAGTTAAACTTCTTATTTGACAATTTCAATCTGAAAGTGTTTGCACGAAGAAAAATAATGAGAAAATATTAGACCATTTTGGAACGTGTACATATTAAAAATAATATAAATATGAAAAAAATCACATAAAAAAATAAGAGTTTCCTTATACCTGGAAAGTGTACATATTAAAATTGATGAAATAAATATAAATAAGAAAAAAATATATGCATGGAAAAGGAGTTTCCTATTTGTAAAACATATTGGTATTAAAATTGAAAACAAAATGATATAAATATGAAAAAATGTATAACATAAAGAAGAGTCTCCTTATACCAAAACACATAGATATTAAAACTGAAAATAAAATAATGAAAATAGGAAAAATACATAAAGGAAATAAGAGCCTTTATACCAAAGCATATATATATATATATATATATATATATATATATATATATATATATATATATATATAACTATATATATAAACAAATAAATGTATATATATATATGTTTATATATATATAACTGTGTATATATAAAATACAAATATTATGTATATATATATATATATTTATATATATATATATATATATATATATATAGGTATATTATGTATTATATATATATATATATATATATATATATATATATATATATATATACACATATATATATATATAAATATAAAAGAAAGAAGAATCTCCTCATACCAAAACATACTAACACTAGCAGACTTCAATAAGAAACGACCAAGATTGAATTCCACTACGTAGGAGGCCGGAGAAAGGCCATTTTCATTCTCGGTCCCAACAGTCATTCCGAATGGATGATCTCGTCCTCCCTGGGACTTTCAAGTGGTCCTTTGTTATTAACCCCTTATCCTATTTCCTATGAATTCTGCATTGCTGCGATTTATAAGGTCAGTGTACACAGGAAATGATGAAATTCTAGAATTTATGTTTACGGGTCGTCAGGTGGGATTAGCCATTCTCACGAAGGACCCGAAACTCTGTCAGTAACAAGAATAGATTTTTCATATTAAAAACAAATGACTTTATTTCTTAATATGCAATTTAACATCAAACGTTTATTCATGAGTCATTTTAGATAGAACCAATTTAAAATATTAATATTAATATACAATTTAACACCAGATATTTATTCATGAGTCACTGTAGATAGGATCAAGTTGAAACGCACAGCAATAATGCCAGATTTAATACGTATATCAACACCCTCCTCCCCTGTTGTTCAAATGGAATCACCCAAATGGAAAAAGTGCAAGCTGATGCCATCTATTGGACACAAAGAGAAACATATCCAACCGGCTTCTAAGTTAATGTTTATTATCTTGGCCAGTAGTTGGTTTTGTTTTCACTTTTATGCATCATACCAAAAAGTGCTTGATTTTTGTTGAACAGCAGACGTGAAGGACCCTAAATACTTCGACGATCATTTTCGCTCTTACTTTTTTTTTTTTATCATCTCAGCTACGTTGACATAAAGAATTTACTTATGTACTGTTGTGAGTATTGTTGTAATTTATCTTACATTTAAAATTTAGTTAAAATTCTTGTCCTTTATTCATTATCTCTAGGAGCCTAAATATTTCGATAATTTTGCGGTCCTACTTTTTTTTCTATCCTCTCGCCTTCATTTACACAAAGAACTTATGTATGTACTTTTGTAAGTATTACTATAATTTATTTTACTTTTAATATTCCTGCCCCTTTTTCATTATCTCGTCAAAGGAACTCGTCCAGAGTTTAAAGGAACTATACCAGAAACAAGTTGAAAATGCGCCGAAGTATCTTCTGCGCAATCGAGTTTTCTGTACAGCCACTACAGCGTTTAATCAAGGCCACCGAAAATAGATCTATCTTTCGGTGGTCTCAGTATAATGCTGTTTGAGCAGCGGCCCGTGAAACTTTAACCATGGCCCAGTGGTGGCCTACCCTATACCGTTGCCAGAAGCACGATTAGGGTTAACTTTAACCTTAAATAAAATAAAAACTACTGAGGCTAGAGGACTACAATTTGGCATGTTTGATGATTTGAGGGTGGGTGATGAACATACCAATTTGCAGCCTTCTAGCCTCAGTGGTCTGCAAGATCTGAGGGCGAACAGAAAAAAGTGCGGAAGGATAAAGTGCGGACGGGCAGACGAAGCCGGCACAATAGTTTCCTTTCACAGAAAACTAAAATGTACACAATATACCTAAGGAAAATTATATTTGCTTCAAGCCTCAGAATAACTGCTCAGTAGTTTTACTTGTACGTTATTGACTCATTTGGTAAAAGAGAGGAGCTAAAAGTATATTCATTTATTTGAATAATACTTGGTCAGTCATTAGGACATTTTATAACATAGCAGATACTCGTATCAAATGCAATTCCTCTAATTTCATCTATGAATCTTTATATAAAAAAATCATGATATTCTCGCTTGTCGGCTATTCATATAATTTCACATTTATTTTGGCGATTTCAAACATGCCCTTTTATTTAGTCACTTTTCTCGAATTTCCTTGTTTGACGGACATAAAAAGAAAATAAACTGGATACGTGCTATTGGGCATTGGGGGCAAAAACACTTTACGAACATAAACGCCGTAGGCTGGTATTTCGTACGCAATTTATGGCCGCACTTCAAATAACTTGTTCTCTGTCAGCCAGGTGACTGATTGGGTCCCATATATCCGACTGAGATATAGGTTTCCTATAACACCTGTTGCATGCAATACTTAAACGACCAGCAGGAAGCTGGAACGCTAAAAAATAAATAGAAAATTTATTCTGATTTATATTTCTGTTTTCTGTCAGAAATATTTTTTTCTTATTTATTGGCAAAGCAATTAGTGACGCAAAAAAAGACAAGAAATTATATTTGTATGGTCGAAGGAGTGGATCTCTCAATTTTTAGTTATTTTTAGTTTTCTGTAAAAGAAAACTGTTGTGCCGGCTTTGTCTATCCGCACTGTTTTCTGTCCTCACTTTTTCTGTCCGCCCTCAGATCTTGAAAACTATTGAGGCTTGAGGCTAGAGGGCTGCAATTTGGTATGTTAATCATCCACCCTCCAATCATCAAACATACCAAATTGCAGATCTCTAGCCCCAGTAGTTTTTATCTTATCTAAGATTAAAGTTAGCCATAATCGTGCTTCTGGCAACGATATAGAATAGGCCACCACCTGGCCGTGGTTAAAGTTTCATGGGCCGCGGCTCACACAGCATTATACCGAGACCAGCGAAAGATAGATCTATTTTCGGTGGTCTTGATTGTACGCTGTAGCGGCTGTACAGAAAACTCGATTGCGCCGAAGAAACTTCTGCGCATTTTTTACTTGTTTCCTATGATACTGATCCTGTGTTCCATGTGGAGCAATTACAAACGTCTCTGATTAATGTTGATGGCAAAATGTAAGTTTCAAACTAAAATAATTCTCACGATACAAAATAAGCGGCTTTAATTTTTTGATATGCTCACTTAATGTGACATTATTTTATTGATATTTATGTTCATCGAGAAGGTTCCATCATCTTACCAAAAGCTTTTTAAAATATTTTGAGAAATCGTCAATCATAATAATTCATAATTCATAATCATAAGCAGGCTGTCAGTACGTTTACCACCATTTATTTACCTTTCACCAAGCACACAGACAAACCCACAGACAAGAGAGGGAAATATTACCTCATTTGACCTTCTGCTGAGGAAATAGGAAACTGCTTCCATCTTTTGCAGAGATGAATTTCATGGCGAAGGAAACATCTCTGACGGCACGATTTCCACATTCAATTTTGAAAGCAATTCTGAATCGATCAGTTTACACCTGTCTTCTTCGTGGTCTGTGCCGAGTGACGACTGACTCCCTGCTTCGAGGAATATCCAAGATGATTCCAAACTGTTTTCATCATGGAAGCTTTTATTAATATATCATTCAGTTATTTATTTTTTACCTCCTCCTGGAACATTGTGGGGGCGGGGGGGAAGGTGACCTGGACGTACAGCCATCTTATTTTGACATAGTGATTTTTTTATGGAAGCTTTTATTTATTATATACATTTTATATATATATGGAAGCTTATATATATATATATATATATATTATATATATATATATATTATATATATATTATATATATATATATATATATATATATATATATATATATATATATATATATATATATATATATATATATATATATATACATATGGGTGTGTGTGTGTGTGTAAGTACGTCCGTGTGTAGTCTATGTGGAAGACGCCTCACGAAAAGGAGCCCCTCTGCTCAAAAATTCAACCAGCGTAACTCACTTAACTGGAGTAACTTCCCTAACTTCCGAAAGATTCCAGGTAAAGAGATTGGAGAAAGGGAAAGGAAAAAAAAATCGATCACGAGAGAGCTCTTAAGTCGTCGCATTTTTGCCTCCATGAATTTGTAAAAAAAAAAAAAAAAAAAAACTCGTAGCCTAAAATATTAGACTTTTCGTTCGAACTTCCAAAAACTCGTAGGGCCGGATGAGAAACGTTTTCCTGAAGCCAGTGAAGTTTTTAGTTTGGGTTTTGCTCTTTATTGTTTGATTTGGAGGTTCCCATCCTCATTCTTTGATTAGGGTCTTTCCTCTTTATTCTTTGATTTGAAATGTTCCCCTCTCCTTTTTCTTTGATTAGGAGATTTATTTCTTCCTTCTGTATTCTTTGATTTGTAGTTTCCCCCCCTCTTTATTCTTTGATTTTGAGTTTCCCCTCCCTCTTTATTCTTTGATTTTGAGTTTCCCGTCCCTCTTTATTCTTTGATTTTGACCCCTCCCTTTTTGATTTTGGTCCCCGTCCCTCTTTATTCT
>NC_089780.1:25595165-25600165 GCF_040412425.1 Macrobrachium rosenbergii | reverse complement strand
AGTGCTTGGCCTTTGGCCTAAATTCTATATTCAGTTCAATACAATTCAATTCAGCCATAACATATAATTAGGAATACTTTCAAAAAGAGACATTAAAAGGAGCCGCTGCTTGAGGCTTAGAGTGGCTTAATGCCATTGCGGTCTCTATCCTAAGTAAGTTCGCGAAAACAAACTTTTTAATTGGGAGAATTTCAAAGCTACTTGAGGACAGACTCCACGTTCTCTCTCTCTCTCTCTCTCTCTCTCTCTCTCTCTCTCTCTCTCTCTCTCTCTCTCTCTCTCTCTCTCCAATTTCCGAAGGGATTACTTAGGTCTTAAAACTTGTTTACCACCAAATGAAACCGAATATGTCTCTCTCTCTCTCTCCTGGACTACTATGATACCCTAACCTTTGCTAAAATTTTGCACGAATAATATTTACTTTGTTCTTAAAACTTGTTTGCCACCAAATGAAACCGAATATGTCTCTCTCTCTCTCTCTCTCTCTCTCTCTCTCTCTCTCTCTCTCTCTCTCTCTCTCTCTCTCTCTCTCTCTCGGACTAGTACGATATCCTAACCTTTGCTAAAATTTCGCACGAATAATATTTACTTTGTTCTTAAAACTTGTTTGCCACCAAATGGAACCAAGCATGTACTTTTTCCGCTCTCTCTCTCTCTCTCTCTCTCTCTCTCTCTCTCTCTCTCTCTCTCTCTCTCTCTCTCTCCTTTCTTGGACATAGTATGAGTTTCTATCCCTTTGTTGCACGAGGAATATTTGCAAAAGTAGAGGAAGAACTTTTACCAAATGACAGCGCCTAGTAGTACTTAATATTCAAGAAAGGGTTCATGACATGGATTTAATAGAAAATCGAGACTTTTGCCGGAATACTTGATTGGGGAGGAAACAGAAAACTGTTGCCGTTTGGTGGTGCCTGGATCAGCTGTTTATTTTAAAGTCTATTTTGCGAGAAAATTGAGAGGTAAAAGGATGAAAGGATGAAAGTAACATGAGTTTAGGGGATGACTAAGACTGAATTCGTAATAGCTTGACGTGGTGTCTTCTGCAGGTGCTTGATCAAGGTTTATCAGAAGGAATTTCAAGATGGAGGTGGTAACTGAATTTACGTAAGATGCGAAAAATAAAAGCTGTTACGGATGAAAGAAATGACCGGGAAATAGAACGCAGAATGCCAAAGATGTTAGGTTAAACTGAACAGCATTACACGGTGATACCATGTACAAGACGTCAAAATGCGCCGAACTTTCTTCGGCGCAATCGAGTTTTCTGTACAGCCGCTACAGCGCATAATCAAGGCCACAGAAAATAGATCTATCCTTGAGCGGTCTCGGTATAATGCTGTACGAGCGGGGGCCCTTGAAACTTTAATCACGGCCCGGTGGTGGCCTGTCCTATATCCTTGCTAGAAGCACGATTATTGCTAATTTTAACCTTAAATAAAATAAAAACTACTGAGGCTAGAGGGCTGCAATTTGGTATATTTGATGGTTGGAGGGTGTCTGATCAACAAACCAATTTGCAGTCCTCTAGTCTCAATAGTTTTTAAGATCTGAGGGCGGACAGAAAAAAGTGCGGACGGACAGACAAAACCGGCACAATAGTTTCCTTTTACAGAAAACTAAAAACGAAGGAAGTGTAAATAAAAGGGACATTTGGAGCTATAACGAAGGGACTGATCAGAGAAAAAGCGAAATAAAGTTAGGGACTAACAACGACCGAATGGCTGAACAATTCCATGCAGTGTACCTGTTAACAGTAATGCCAAATGGAAAAACCGGTAATCCATTACCTTAATCCTCTTGTAATGAATTGTGATTAGAACGTAATACGTAAGGTAAGACTTTTTATTTTTGCATGGCCCTATTTAACAGTGAAGATAAATTTTTTTCTTTATGTCTGTTAGGAAAAGTTTCTTTATATAATGGCTAAAAAAGTATAATTATTTTTCATGACTATAAAGACGTTTCAGAAAAAACCAATGAATTCTAATGGGTAATTTCAAATATTGGAAGTAATGCGTATTATGGGCATCTAACGTTAACAAAATGCCTTATAAGTAAATTGATTGAAGTGAATGTTCCCAAACCTTACGAGAGTTCCCAGTATATTTTCATAAAATAATAATTTTTTCTTTTTTCTAAGCAAAAATACCAGAAAAAAATAAATTCTAAAAGATTACATTTTGATTTCGCCAGTCAAATAAATTCAGAGCTTTTTAAACTGTAGGCTCATAAACATACAGAAAAACTGACGATGTAAAAAAAATGTTGCTTTAAAAAGTTTTTTGAAAATACGAATAAAAAATCTAAAAAAAACTAACGGCGTAAAAACAATTGTTTCGTAAAAAAAAAAAAATCTGAAAATGCGAATAAAATCTGTTTCGTTATAAAATAACCAGAAACGTGATATAATTTTCTTTCTGCATTGTGAACACAAAACCAACGAAATCCAACACCGCGTAGTTGCAGATTGGGCAAACAAATGGCGGTCGTGACAATTAACGAGAGAGAACTGAAAACCTGACCTTGCATATTTGGCCAGTGGTTTGCAACTTCATTTGTCATTTGCTGCACAGTAATTATCACATTATGTACCATGCTTTTGTGATTGGATTGGCTGACTGCTGTAATTGGATTGGCCGACTGTAATTCCATTGGGCGATTGGGCGCGATTGTTTAGTGTGCGGGGAAATAGTTCTGTAGACTTTGCATGTATCTTTCTTTTTCGTTTTTCGTTGTCTGTATCTTTCTTTTTTTTAATTATTTGTAGAATTTTGATCTCTTTTTTTTGATATCTTCAGTAATCAAGTATCAGATTGCATCTTTCTTTTTGAATTTTTCTCTGTTTTTATATTTCGACTTTTTATCTGTTTTTCTCTAAAAATAAAATCTGAAAATATTAATCAATTTATTCGAAAACATCAGAAAATATTAATCGTTTTAAAACATCAGACGTTTTACGAAGTACTCCTGTAAACTTTGTGTGTATCTTTCTTTTATAAAATTATTTCCAGAATTTTTATCTGTTTTTCTCAAATATTTTTAGTAATCATGTATCAGCTACCAATAGTTGCTAAAAGAACTGTTTTCGACTGAGAATGATAATCAGTTTATGGGTGCGACGGGCTTTTTAGGAAATGATAAAAATTCTGGATTATCTAAAGCTTTTGAAAACAGAATGTCATTTTAGAATGATAAATATCATTGCTGACTATTTCACCTGTTCAGTCTGTGTCAACTATTCGTTGATAATGAGGTTATTGCTGCTACCTTGGCAGTGGAGTTTAAAATATAATCTTGAGTCATTATTTACGTACAAGAAAACTGTTTAATAATCTGTTTAACTGAACTGATATTTCCAGTTCATTCATGAGTAAGCATTCTTTACTAAAAAGTAAAGTATACCTTAGTTTTACCAGACCACTGAGCTGATTAACAGCTCTCCTAGGGCTTGCCCGAAGGATTAGACTTATTTTACATGGCTAAGAACCAATTAGTTACTTAGCAACGGGACCTACAGCTTATTGTGGAATCCGAACCACATTATAGCGAGAAATGAATTTCTATCACCAGAAATAAATTCCTCTAACTCTTCATCAGCCGGCCGGGGAATCGAACTCCGGCCCAGCGAGTACCAGTCCATAGCTCTACCGACTCTCCCAACGAAGAGCTGCATACTTTTCTAAAGTATGTTTACTTTATCTCAAAGTGTTATGTCTTTTATCTTGAAGTTCCTTTTCATTATACTTGAAATACTTTACTGTTTCTCAAAGTATTATATTCTTCATCTTGTAGCTCCTTTACATTATACGCGAAACACTGAACAACTTCTTGCAGGTAGCTTCTTTATCCCTCAAATGACAATAAAGTTACGGTGCCCCGAGCCATCAGTTATGCAATTGGCCTCAGCTATGTGTGGGTTAGGTAAACACCTGTTATCCAAAACCATAATATGGGTGGTTGAAGGTCTCAGGATATACTACCTGGCAAGGAACACACACACACACACACACACACACACACACACACACACACATATATATATACATACATACATACATACATACATACATACATACATACATACATACATACATACACTAACAGATGCTTATGAATAATATTGCATGCATGTCTATACCCCGACTAAAAGCACAAACACTATTCAATTTGCACATACAGTACACTTCATATCTCAGAATAAACAGCCGTTACACACATATCCATGTTTATACTAGCCAAAGTTATTTGAATTTAATTTTGAATTTATATTTTGAATTTGTATTTCGAATTTCTATATGTATTTCTCCATTAACGTCCGCTCTAATACAGTTGGTATCTTCCACTGGAGCTTCATGAATACTGCACAACAACAGTATAATGTTGTTCAAATGTTGTTCTAATATTTAGGTGTAAATAATATCGCTCACGAATTTACCTACGACAGTACACTGTTTTTTTTTATTGCGAACAGTTATGTACAGTGAAAACACATTTATGTAAATTGGGCAGAGTACAGTAAACACTCTCAAAAAAAAAAAAAAAAAAAGTGACAGAGGAAGGTGAGGCCGGGGGGAAAAATTGCGGAGTGGGGAGTTGATAGATTTGTAATTATCATACATCCAGTGAAATATTCTAAATAAGAGAGACCTAAGTTGTATTACTTTCCTGACTATGTTTCAAGTATCCATATTAATGGGAAATATAAGAATGACTCATAAAAAAATCTTTTAGTTACACGACCAAACCTTACTTGTTTAATATTTCTCGTTAAAAAAATATATATTTATTTGCTTTTAATCTTCTTAAAGGAAAGCTGCGCTAACATCGCCAAAAATATAGATCGTTAAGCTTTTTTAAGTCCAGGAACTTCTAATAACACTTACGTGGTGCATTTTCTTGTAGCCATGATGCTCCAACTGGTTTACATAGTATCAGAACAGCTAGCATTAGAAAATGAGTGTCTGTCTAACTGTCGAAATATACCCTAAAAAAATATTATA
>NC_089780.1:25575165-25590165 GCF_040412425.1 Macrobrachium rosenbergii | reverse complement strand
TAGCAGTATTTTTTTTAGCTTTCCTGTATCTCCATTATGCCAGTCATAGGAAACTATTTACCAAGACATATGAATATATAAGATTTACCTGGTTTTATAATGATAGAAAGTCAGCTGAATTTATTTTATTAACAGTTTTAATGTTAGATACGTTACCATTTTGAAATATTCTCAGCGTCCACACACTATCTGAAAGACTGCTTGGACTGGCGTGTACGTCTTGGTTGGTTAGGCCAAATGCAGAGGTCCACAACAGGCTTATTATTCCAATTTAGGCTTTACCACATCTACTGCCTCCTTTGACTGCCGGGCCTTGCTTGAATTAGGATAGCTTAACGTAAGCCAGCCATAACGAGTACAACGAGGACAAGAGAGAGAGAGAGAGAGAGAGAGAGAGAGAGAGAGAGAGAGAGAGAGAAGGGGATCAATACTCTTCTTTCGATTAAAACAAAACAATGTTCCTTTAGTTCTGTTAATGTTCAATTTTTCGATTATCCCAATACCTTTTACTGCCAGAGCTTATATATATGAATAAATGGCCGAAGAAAGAAGGAATATAATAACTAAAATTTGTAGAATAATAACTAAACCGTGATATCAGATGATAAAAATGTTAACATTCCCACACAAAAAAAGCAGCATTTGTTTATTAGGTTCCTTTCGTCGTTTTATTCTCTGGCAAAAAGTCTTGAATAAGGTGAAATTCTTTCTGTGTATTACTGAATATCAATACCCTATTTATCCCATAAAAGAAAGTTACTCACTAAAATCGACGCCGTGAAGAATGTGTGTTCGGTTCCTTCAACAAAACAAAAGAAAACAGCTGCCCTGAGGCAACGCTAGGAAAGAAAATATGAACTCTTGCTCTGGAATTTGCTGATTGCAATACCTTTGGTCACGAATAACAAACGTTGCTTTGGAAAACAAAGAAACATTCCTGGAAAAAATGGGCTGGAACTCCGTATTTCTCACAGAGAAATATTTAAGTTTAAAATTGCTCCTTCATGATGTACTGATTTTGTTTTCTTTTTTTCTAGGATTTCCTGTGTCACGTGATATCTGCAATAGAAGACATTTTCTTGGTAAGTATTAAATTAATTTTTGGCTTCTTTTGTACTTTCTGTTCGTGTTTTATGTTTATTAACAAAACAGGAATAATAGTAATATTATTAATATTATCATTACCATTATCATTATCATCATTGGCTGTTGTTGCTTTTGTCGCAGTTGAAGTGATGTGCATGAAAAAAGTATCACTGTCATCTTTTCCTTATTAATATAATTTTTACTTATATGTAAATCGTGAACTAATTTAAAGATGCAAACAGTGAAAGAAGTAAAATGGAGTATCTGATTTAAGATAGACGTTGACGGTTTATTATCAAAACATTCATTACTCTTTTTAATTTTTCAATAAAAAAAGCATTAATAAAGAAAAAGAAAATCATATATACAATTCCAGTTCTAACTGGATAAAAGACAGAATGTTCAACGGAAATAAAAGAGTCCCTTCCCCAAGCAGGAAGGTATTTCAGGATCAAAATAAACTAATTCAAAACAAAGTCCATACGCTATTTTTAATTTTTTTCTTTTGAATACCGCAAGCATTAATAGCAACAGAGAAAATCATTTATATGGTTCAAATTCTAACTTGGAAAAGGAATAAAATATTCAAGAAAATACAAAGAATCCCTTCCTTCCTCTCGCAAGAAAATATACCTAGATCGAAAGAAACACTTTCCATGCAGGATGTTCTCAAAACAAATTAACTACTTTCTTTTTAATATTGTCCTTTAAAACAACACAAGAATTAACAATAATAAAAGAATATTATATATATGAGCCTACTTCTTTTTAATATTGCCCTTTAAAATAACACAAACATTAACAATAATAAAAGAATATTATATATACGAGTCTACTTCTAACTTGAATAAAAAAAAAATATTCAACGAAATACAAAGAGTCTCTTCCTTCCTCTAGCACGAAGATATTTCAGGATCAAAATAACCACTATCCCAGTCACAATTGCGGAAGAGGAAGACATCAGTGGATCTCTACAGACTCTACAGAACGGTCATTTAATCTGTACGTGGGTTGTCCTACAGCTGTAGAGAGAGTCTCGGAAGAGAAACAAAGGGGAATTTCACCAGAATTCCAGATGGCATGGATATTTGCAGACGTTGTGTGAAGACGCGACTGAATCAGCAGTTTTTTTTTTTTTTTTTTTTTTATTTTCCGTGGCCTTTGTTCCGTTATCGCGAATTGAATTTCAAAAGGCGGTTTTGGGAAAAAGTTTTCGTTTGGGGAAACGAAAGACATTTTATACCAAGGGAACTATTGTTCTAGGCAAACCACTTAGGGTTCTTTTCCATATTGTTAATGGATGCATATGGGTTTGTCGTGTTAATAGCGTTTTGTTGGGGGTTGAAAATATATTGGACGAGTTTTACATTACGGTAAAAAGGACACACATTCACACACACGTATATATATATATATATATATATATATATATATATATATATATATATATATATATATATATATATATATATATATATATACATACATACATACATACATACACACACACACACACACACACACACACACACATATATATATATATATATATACATATATATATATATATATATATATATATATATATATATATATATATATATATATATATATATATATATATATATATTGACATACCTTTAGATGGTAGCAAATATTTTTCACACAAAACGGCATAATTGTTCAGTGTTCCATTTCTTCCAAAATCCCAGAATCCAGTGTTTCAAAATTCTTGGGTGAATAGTTTAACAAATCCTCCAATATATCAACAAAGATTTAGAGAACTGAACGTTAATATTAAGTTTCATCTACTTCATAAGGGTTGTACATTGCCTGTCTTATTGAAAAAAAAAACCGTAATTTTATGTTCCGTACAGAAAGTGACACTTGTAATATCGTCAGTTAGGATGACAGTTTCATCACCAGAAGTTTATTGGAGTTGCTGTAATATGACAGCCATGGTTCAGGGATGGGAGAAACTGACTTATAGAAAGAAACAAATAAGTAACTCTTTCTTTCGGAATAAACTTCCTCCTCTCGTTTCTTCTTATCCTGGATGAGAGAAAAAGATACCAATCAGAAGTCAAGGAAGGTTTAGATGAGATGGCCAGAGAGTAATTTCCCCCCGCCTTTCGACCTGCAGATTAGGAATGTTTTATGTATGTGTATATATATACTTATGTATATATATACACACATACATACACACACACATATATATATATATTTATAAATGGATATATATATATCCATATATATATATATATATATATATATATATATATACATATATAATATATATATATATATATATATATATATATATACATATATATATATATATATACATATATACAAATGGATATATGTATATATATTTATAAATGGATATATATATATATAAATATAATATATCCATATGTATTTATGTATGTATGTATGTATGTTTTGAAGGCCACTCCCACCTCGACACCGGCCGGTGGGTGGATATGTAGTCTCTAACGGTTGTGTATGTTCGTCAGTACTGTTCCTGTAGTGTATATATTTGTGACCTCGTATACTCTGTATCAGTCCTTCGTCAATGGCTTGGAAATAAAGTCGAAACCGGTCAGGACCTACACCCCGTCTCTTATTTTTCACTTTTCACTTGTGGTAATGTGTGATAAATGAATCATGTACGAAAGTGATAATAATCATCACACACACACACACACACACATATACATACATACATACATACATACATACATACATACATACATACATACATACATACATACATACATACATACATAAAACCTAAAAAAGGACAAAATATTACAACACTGACGAATGACATCCTTTCCCTCGTTAACAGCATAGAAAATACCGAAGGAGTATCATATATATACTACATATCCTCTATACCTCCAACAGCGCAAGAATTGCATTCATCTCACGTACATTTGCCCTGATACGTTCGCAAAACAAAAATAAACATTTCCAACTCTCTTCCCCTAAGTCATTTTTCTTTTCCTGTCCATTGATATACTTACGTTCTGATATCCCTTCGTAAAGGGCAGTAATACAGTAATATCTCCTTTCATTGCTGATGCATTGTATGCCTTGACATTCATTTGGTTCTCGAAAATGTAATGTTATACCAAACGAAATGTGAGTCATTTTATCTCGGACTTTTGATTAAGGGTTTTCATTCTTCTAACCCTTAGCCAAATGGGGTTCAAAGAAATAGACTTTAGTAAGTCCTTTTCCACAAGAGTTAAAAGAAAAAGACTGTAGGATTCTTTTACTGCAAACAAAGGATTTTATTTTCGTACCTTAAGGAACAATGGACTAAGGAAAGAAGAATTGTGATTTAAACATAATAAAACTGAATGAGATGATATTTCTCATTCAGTCGGGAGGGAAACTGTCTTGTCTTTCGTAGGGGAATGTGAAAAAGTAATTTTTCTAGATATACATTTATTTCTTTTTAATTTTTCAAGTCATTTTGAAGGAAAATTAAGAAAAATATATATTTAATATATATTTCTACAATGTTCTTTAAGTTTACTTATTTTCCATTTTTTGTATATTTCCTTTAACAATCAAAAAAGATTCAAGACTTATCGACTTTCGTAAAGAAAAAAAAAAGTAAAAAACGCGACGAATAGAGGCCACCGAAAATGGATCTGTCTTTCGGTGGTCTGGGTATAATGCTGTATGAGCCGCGGCCCATGAAGCTTTAACTACGGCCCGGTGGTGGCCTATCCTATATCGTTGCCAGAAGCACGATGATGACCAATTTTAACCTCAAATGAAATAAAAACTACTGGGGCTAGAGGGCTGCAATTTGGTATGTTTGATGATTGGAGGATGGATGATCAACATCCCAATTTGCAGTCGTCTAGCCTCAGTAGTTTTTAAGATCTGAGGGCGGACAGAAAACGCGAGGATAGAAAAAAGTGCGGACGGACAGACAAAGCCGGCACAGTAGTTTTCTTTTACAGAAAACTAAAAACACTTCTACCCTTTTCAGACTACACTCAACAGTCCCTACGTTCTTGAACTTGAAGAGAGACTAGGCGTCGTGAACGAACAAGGAAGCCGGACTCGAACCGACCCATAAATTTCATGTTAATGAGAAAGACTTCGTATTGAAGCCCATTTCAGCTCTGGGAAAAAAAGAAAAAAAGGGCTTAAAAGGCCTTTTTGAGATGGAGTGAACGTCCCTTCTCTAGTGCACCTAAAAGGGAGAATTCTCTCGAGGCACTTGTTTATTTTTGTGTTCATTGAAGTCGGAGTCACACAGAGGACAGGGAGGAGAAGGAATTGGGCCATATACCAGCATTAAGATTCCTTAGGTCTGCGATAGAAAGGCGTACTACTCCTTGAGCTGAAATATCAAAGGAGAAATAGAGAGAGAGAGAGAGAGAGAGAGAGAGAGAGAGAGAGAGAGAGAGATTAATTTGCCACGAAGAACTAAGTTCGATTGTTGGTCTTTATTTGTTTCATACCTAATCGAGTAGAAAGGCTACTCCTTGGAATATCAAAGAACAGAGAGAGAGAGAGATTTACCACGAAGTACTGGTGTCGACATGTTGGTCTTTTTTTGTTTCATACCTAATCGAGTAGAAAGGCGTACTACTCCTTGAGGTGAAATATCAAAGGAGAGAGAGAGAGAGAGAGAGAGAGAGAGAGAGAGAGAGAGAGAGAGAGAGAGAATGTGTAATTTGCCACGGAAAACTGGTGTTGACATATTGGTCTTTTATTGTTGCATAGCTGTAATCGAGTAGAAAGAAATACTCCTTGGACTAAAAAATCAAGTTAGAGAGAGAGAGAGAGAGAGAGAGAGAGAGAGAGAGAGAGAGAGAGAGAGAGAGAGAGAGAGAGAGAGAAACTTGCCACTGATAACAGGTGTCAATATATTACTTCAGGGAGAAATTTTTCCACAAGTTTAATATAAAGCAATTTGGACATAATGTAACATAGTAACTTGATTTACCAATATCATACTTTTAAAGACTTTAATGCTTGCACACGACCTACATATCCCTTTAAGTGATATTACTGGCATTTGACCTGCATGACCTACAAACAAAAGCCGCCCCGACCTCATGGCCGAGATATGATGCCATTCGTACCCAGAAAGAAGAATTCAGCCCCATCGTTCATTCTGAGCAAACGATCATCCATTTTTCAGGCTTCAAAAATCTGAAGTCTGGGCTTATCATGACGCTCTTCCCCAACCTTTCCCATCAAACTATCCTCTCTCTCTCTCTCTCTCTCTCTCTCTCTCTCTCTCTCTCTCTCTCTCTCTCTCTGCGATTCGTATTGCAAGAGGGCTTGCAGTTCTTGGTGTGAAATTTATCAAGGTTGCAATGTTAATAATGTATTGAAAGTTTATGAGGATATACAGATATATATATATATATATATATATATATATATATATATATATATATATATATATATATATATATATATATATATATATATATACTGTATGTATATTAGTGCACTTTATATCGTTGTGTACTGTGTAGCTTTTATGCAGAAATCCTTGGAGTATCGCTATTTTATTTAATATATCGAGAAATAATAATCAGTTTTACCGCATGAATAATAATAATAATAATAATAATAAAAATAATAAAAATAATAATAATAATAATAGTGACAGAACCCTGGTGAGTCGGAAATGAGTTCGGTTTGTGTTTAATTAAACGATATCCTTTACAAGGTCAAATCGTTTCTCTTTTTACTTCAAATAATTATTTCCTATTTAATTACCGGTGCTTCATAATAACGGAGTTTTCACCGTAATGTGGCAATTTACTTTTTAATTGAGGGACCTCTTTCAAACTGTACTAGGCTTCACTTGGCTCGCTGAATTAGAACGTAGCTGGGAATGTTATTGAGGAAGGGAGTAAGTCACGATGAATTAAGTCTCTCTCTCTCTCTCTCTCTCTCTCTCTCTCTCTCTCTCTCTCTCTCTCTCTCTCTCTCTCTCTCTCTCAGTATAGAATTCATTAACTAAAAATAATTCCTTTATTAGACAATTCTCTCTCTCTCTCTCTCTCTCTCTCTCTCTCTCTCTCTCTCTCTCTCTCTCTCTCTCTCTCTCTCTGTGATGTGACATTCTCTCGGTGAGACGTAATCGTTCATGGTCTGGATAATCTACCCGATAATACGCGTCTTACATACAATTAGCGAATGAAATATAGCTAAAAGTGTTCGTGAACTATCGGTGATTAGCTTAATATCAGATTAGAGTGATAAACCGTCTAATAAGTTGTTTACGAGTGAATTAATAAAATCTGAAAATCATGGAGGAGTCAACCAATAGTGGCAAAAGGTGGAGAAATCTTGCATGCATCGGAGATATTCAATATGATGAATTGGCAGGAAGGGAACTTGGTTTGCTGATCGTGGAGATGAATTGCAACATCGACCAAAAGATGTAAAATCATTCACAGACATATTGAAAGGATACGATCCTTCAAACTGGAGCAAATCTGTAGAAAATATAATGAAAATAATAGAAGGGATACCAATGAAAGTTCAAGTTATCAAAAGACTTACAAAGAAAATCTACAAAAATCAACACATTCCATCAAAGAAAATAAGTAAGGTAGAATTAGTGAATATATTGATTGATGCAATAGGCAAACGGATGCCTAAAGCATGTAAACTATGTAGAGTGTGGTACAGCATTGTAAATCCACAAAACTTGATTAGGAAATGCTATGCTTGCCATCGTACCGACACACCCTCCATGTGCTGAAGTTGAGCAAAATAGAAATAAGGACACAAAAATATTTTGCTCAACATGTCTAGTATGGATAGACAAGGTCATTAAATCAAGACTTAATGTACAGATTGTGGAGGATGAAGAAGATGAAGAAGATGAAGAAGAGGAAGAAGAGGAAAATAGAAAAGAAGAAAATAAGACTGAAGAGAGAGAAAAATTAATGAAAACAAAGAACAGGATAATAGTATGGATGCAGAGAAACTCATAGATTCTACATATGAGGCAATACAGCAACATACTTATGAAGAAATAAATTATGACATGATAAATCAAAATAAAATCCCAAAGAGGTTGTACCTACTGGTTAAAAGGATCTCCATACTGATGGGAAAGAACAAGAAAAAAAGAAAAGAAAGACACAGTATGCACCTTTTGAAAAGAGGGAATTGCAGGTTTGGTGAAAGATGTTATTACAAACATCCCAAGATATGTCACAATTATGAGATCTATGGCAAATGTGCATATCTAGATGGCTATGAAGAGGAATGCAGCGATCTACATCCAAAAATATGTAGAAAATGGAAAGAAGGAAATGGATGTAGGTTTAATAAGAAATGTAGATACATGCATCCTGTAGCCATGAAAAACCAAAATCAAAAACAAATACATATAAAAAATCAAGGCAAAAATGAAACAAATAAAGAAAAGAACAAAGATCATGTGATGAAGGCAAAAAGCAAGCCAACAACACATTATGAAATGTCAGCACCACGATATGAGCCATCAGCACCTAGATATAGCACAAGGAACAAGCAATGTATCTATGATGCTAGGGGATGGTGCAGATATGGAGATAAGTGCAGGTTTATGCACAAAATGAATAAATATGAAGCTGGAAGAACAAATATAATGGAAAAGTTGGATTTTTAATGTACGAATTTCTGGAAATGAAAAAAGATCAACATATCAGAACAGAAAAGAGACATGGAAAATCCTTATTATTACCCATATTAGATAATGGAGATAAAACGCAAACCATCATAGTGATGAACGCGCAGGGTTTAGTTTCGAGTAACTCAAAAGAAAGATAGAGTTCTTAGAAGAACTAACCCAAAATGAAAAAAATAGAAATATTGAATATAAGTGAAACCTGGTATTCCCAAATAGACTGGTAATGATGACCAGATAAAGGGTTTCCAAACTTATAGATCAGATAGAAAAAATAGAAATCAAGGGGAACCGCGATATATGGGAGAGATGCCAATCAAGGAAAAATCTGTGAGAAATATAGTAACACAGAATGTGAATTAATAGCGGTAGAATTTGAATCTGAAAAATAAGTGAACATTGTAATATATAGACCCCTAATACTAAAAAGTTTGACATAATAATTGAAAAATTGGATGAAATATGTAGAAATCACAAGGACTGGACTATACTCCTAACTGGAGACTTTAACTTTCCTTTTGTAGAATGGAAAGAACGAATAGGAGACTGTGGTTGTATTTATACATATAAAAAGAGAGCAATAGTAGTGCAGAAGATAAGAGGCAATTTGAAAAGCTATTAGATATGCTACTAGAACATAACATTCAGCAAATAAATCACCTACCAACAAGAAAGGATAATATTTTAGATCTAGTATTTGTGAATGAGGTGAACTATGTTAAAGAAATAATAGTATATAACACGAGTATTTCGGACCATAATGTCATAGAACTAACAGTCCGTTCCAGAACATACGAAAACAGAGAAAAGCAAGAGACGAAATAATGGGAAGGATATGGAAAATACAATTTCTATAGTAAGAATATAAATTGGTCAAAAATAAATGAAGAATTAAACAAAGAATGGGAAAATATATTTGTAAGTGATGATATACAGGTAAATAACGATATATTATATAAAATATTAGAGGAAATAGTGGAAAAATATATACCAAAGAAAAAAAAATAAAACTAATCATCAGTCACGAATTCCAAGAGACAGAAGGATCTTGTTCCAGAAAATTAGAAAGTGGAAAAAGCTCTTGCAAAAGAAAAGAATGCATGGAAAGTGATGGAACTAAAAAGTAAGATAGAAAATGCAGAACAAAAAGATTATACAATCAAAAGAAAATGAAAAATGGAACCTAGAATAAATGACACTACAAAATATCAAGCAAAACCCTAAAATTTTTATTCATATGCAAAAAAGATGAATAAAATAAGAGTAGAAATAGGCCCTCTAAGAATTGAAGGGCGATTAACGAATGAAAAAGGAAATATGTAACATATTAGCAGAAAGATATAAGAGTGAATTTACACCTAGAATTGACAATGAAGATAATGATACAGAAATAAGAGATGAAAATACTGAATACTTATCAGATATAGATATTACAGAAGACGATATTGTGCAGGCTATTAATGAAATTAAAAATGGATCAGCAGCAGGACCAGATGGAGTACCTGCCATATTGTTAAAGAAAGTGGATCATTCAATCGCACGAAAGCCGCTAGCAATATTATTAAGACAAAGTATAGATACAAGCAAGATTTATGATGAGCATAAATTAGCATATATTACTCCTACTTTCAAAAGTGGTTCAAGACTAGAGGCAAGTAATTATAGGCCTGTGAGTCTGACATCTCATATTATGAAAGTATATAAAAGGGTAATGAAAAAAAAATATAATGAAACATTTAATGAAAAATAGATTGTTCAATATAGGACAACATGGTTTTGTACCCGAAAAAGTACACAAACCCAACTGTTAGTCCACCATGAAAGCATATATAAAAATATGATAAATGAAAAAGATACAGATGTGGTTTACTAGACTTTGCAAAAGCTTTTGAAGGTAGATCATAATATATTAGCGAAAAAATTAGAAAACATAACATTGTTGACAAAGTAGGAAGATGGATAAAAGAATTTTTGCAAAACAGAAAACAGATAGTGATTGCAAACGATGAGAAATCGGATGAAGCTACGGTAATATCCGGTGTACCACAGGGTACAGTGTTAGCTGCATTGCTGTTTGTGATTATGATTGCAGACATAGACAGTAATGTTAAGGACTCAGTAGTAAGAAGTTTTGCAGATGACACAAGAATAAGTAGAGAAATTGCTTGTGATGAAGATAGGAACTTGCTACAAAGAGACCTAAACAAAATATATAAATGGGCAGAGATAAATAGGATGGTATTTAACTCTGATAAATTTGAATCAATGAACTATGGTGATAAAGTAGGAATGCTATATGCATATAAAGGATCTAATAATGAGACAATCACAAACAAGGAAGCAGTTAAAGACCTTGGTGTGATGTTGAATAGTATGTTATGCAATGATCAAATAGCAATTCTATTGGCAAAATGCAAAGCAAAAATGGGAATGTTGTTCCGGCACTTCAAAACAAGAAAAGCTGAACACATGATTATGCTTTATAAAACGTACGTACGTAGTCCACTTGAATATTGCAATATAATATGGTACCCACACTACCAAAAGGATATTGCACAAATAGAGAGGTACAAAGGTCATTTACAGCTAGAATAGAAGAAGTTAAGGACCTAACTACTGGGAAAGACTACAATTCTTAAATTTATATAGTCTTGAAAGGAGAAGAGAAAAACGCTACATGGTAATTCAAGCATGGAAACAGATAGAAGGAATTACCAAAAACATCATGGAACTAAAATTATCAAAAAGAGCATGCAGAGGTAGATTAATAGTGCCAAAACTACACCAGGAAAATTAAGGAAAGCACACAGGACATTAATCCACCACGCACCAGCATCGATAATGCAGCGTCTATTCAATGCGCTACCAGCTCATCTGAGGAACATAACAGGAGTGAGCGTAGATGTGTTTAAGAATAAGCTCGAAAAATATCTAAGATGCATCCCAGACCATCCAAGACTGGAATTCTGCAAAATATACCGGAAGATGCGTTAGCAACTCTCAACAGACATCAAAGGCGCCTCACACTGAGGACCTGGGGCAACCTGAACGAATTGTAAGGTCTGTAAGGTGTAATCTACTCTCAATAGTATTTTTTTCATTGATAAATATATATATTTAAAACTCACATATTACATTGCAAATTTTGCTAGATAATCTCCCATTGAAAATATATATAGATTTATATATATATATATATATATATATCCCCCAAAAATATATAAACACACACACATTGCATCAGATGATATAAATATATATATAATATATATATATATATATATATATATATATATATCGTATGTATGTATACACACACACACATATATATATATTTATATATGTAACATATATATATATAATATATATATATATATAATGTATGTATGTATGTACTTTATACATATATGAAAGCTATACATAATTTATCCAAATTACACAAAGAGAGCCATAAACACACATTTGAACACCTTCTATCACTTCGAAACTCAAACAGTGCCAGCCAGCCACTTCTCATCATCTGCCTTTTTTTAAAACAGCCTCTCTAATATTAAACTTTATTCCATCAGAATCGGATGTCACGTAACCTAACGAAAGAAAGAAAGGACACAACACGCCCACTGTGATCACGAGAGTCTTCCGAATTCGTAACCGGATCTCTCGTAACCGGATCTCTCTTTCGTGTCTCGTTGCGTTGTCAAATTGGGTCCCGACTGAACGAATAATCACTTCATTTCGGACATTCATTTTTGTTAAGTTTCGACGTGACATAAAAAAAATGACAAAGGGATTTTGAAGTGAGGGAAATGATTTGACTTGGTTTGTGTCATGTCTTTTCGTTTGATGGTGACTGATGTCTGATTGCAAACAATTGGTGATTAAAGGTTCTTTGCGTGTTTGTGTCGTGATTTGATAGTGATGGAGAATGATTCAAACTATATGTATATATATATATATAATAATATATATATATATATATCTATATATATTATATATATATAGTATATATATATATATATATATATATATATATATATATATATATATATATATATATATATATCTCCCATATATATATATAAATGCAAAATCTACTGGTTAAAAGGGCATTGTGGATATTACAATCACATATATCTCTCGGAGAGAGATTTCGCATGCACACACAGACAGGATCAGTCAAAAATCACCTTGTAGACTTTCATGGCGAAACAAAAATAACGAAAAGACAGCATACTGAATGTGTAAAAGTTCTGTGTAGTAATAATTCTGTGGGGTTCCTGAGGATGCCATCTTAATAAAAGACGTGAAACCTTCCTTAAACTCTCAGGACGAAGGGTGCGAAAGGCTTCTCAACATTTTGAAGCACTGACCATTTTGATTGTGTATTGTTTTTTGTGTGTTTTTGTTTTTGATTTTAGCAAAGTTCTGAACATTTTCTAGTTTTATATATCTATACATAAGAGTACATAATATTTATGTTAGTTTATTTTTGATTTGTTAAACACCTAATTCTTTGTATAGTTATTCCGTTGTTTTAACCATTGACAGTTGCCCACTCCTTGATTTGTTACATGTTAACAGTAATTCCATGACAATTGTAATATTTTAACCACTTGTTTACGTATTTGTAATTGTTAAGTTTGGTCATGAAATGATGTAAATATTTTTAGTCTAGCACGACTATGGACGAAGTACAGTCCGAAAGCTCGCTGTGGAGACAGGAATAAAAGGAATTATTAAGAAGTGGCTTTCTTTTATAATTCTGCGAACTTCGAGTAATGAAGTGAAGAGTGAATACAATACAGAACATTGGAAAGAACCAGTATCAAAATAGTTAAAGTTCGCAGTCATCTATCGTTCAACGAAACCTACATAATAAACAAACTGCTGCCTGTTTATACATACATATATATATATATATATATATATATATATATATATATATATATATATATATATATATATATATATATATATATAGCAGATTGAATGGCTTTATTGTAACAGATTCACATCTCTGGAAGAGAACCTCGTATGAGAGAGAGAGAGAGAGAGAGAGATCGACCGCAGAACATGCATAATCTCCATTTTTCAAATTAATTTTAGAATATGTAAAAAACAAACACACTTACTGACAGTATCATAAGTAACTGAGCTGCAATGTCCAGTTACGAGAGAAACTGCTCAATTATTTATTCATCACTCCTGATACATTGCATCTAATGACAGGGCAAAGCGGGGTCATTATTCAAAGCTCCTAAATTATCAGCCGAACGTATTCCCCTCTTGTGTTGTAATGCGCAATTTCATCATTGAAAATAATGTTCATTTTGAAAGCCATCTGCATATTATTTGCGTCGTTTGAGATGCCTCCCGGTACTTGGTTTCCATGAATAGTGTTAATCTTCATGAATTGAATTACACGGAGCTTAATTTCTCTCTCTCTCTCTCTCTCTCTCTCTCTCTCTCTCTCTCTCTCTCTCTCTCTCTCTCTCTCTCTCTCTCTCTCTCTCGCCAATGTATATAACTCCATAGCCTTTTGTTTTGTTTTATTTAGGTATATCAAACATTGTTTGTCATCTCTCTCTCTCTCTCTCTCTCTCTCTCTCTCTCTCTCTCTCTCTCTCTCTCTCTCTCTCTCTCTCCTCGTCAATGAATATAACTCCATAGCCTTTTGTTTTCTCTTATTTAGCTATGTCATACATTGTTTGTCAACTCTCTCTCTCTTTCTCTCTCTCTCTCTCTCTCTCTCTCTCTCTCTCTCTCTCTCTCTCTCTCTCTCTCTCTCTCTCTCTCCCCTCGTCAGTGTATATAAATCCATAGCCTTTTGTTTTCTTTTATTGAGGTATATCATACATCGTTTATCAGCTCTCTCTCTCTCTCTCTCTCTCTCTCTCTCTCTCTCTCTCTCTCTCTCTCTCTCTCTTCGTCAGTGTATATGAATCCATAGCCTTTTGTTTTCTTTTATTTAGCTATATCAAAACTCTCTCTCTCTCTCTCTCTCTCTCTCTCTCTTCGTCAGTGTATATAAATCCATAGCCTTTTGTTTTCTTTTATTTAGCTATATCAAACGTTTATTGTGATTCTCTCTCTCTCTCTCTCTCTCTCTCTCTCTCTCTCTCTCTCTCTCTCTCTCTCTCAATCTCTCTCTCTCCTCGCATATAACTCCATAGCCTTTTGTTTTCTTTTATTGAGCTATATCAAACGTTTATTGTGATTCTCTCTCTCTCTCT
>NC_089780.1:25565165-25570165 GCF_040412425.1 Macrobrachium rosenbergii | reverse complement strand
TAAAATAAAAACTACTGAGGCTAGAGGGCTGCAGTTTGGTATGTTTAGTGATTGGAGGATGGATGACCAACATACTAATTTGCAGCCCTCTAGCCTCAGTAGTTTTTAAGATATGAGGGCGGACAGAAAAAAGTACGGACGGATGGACAGACAAAGCCGGCACAATAGTTTTCTTTTACAGAAAACTGAAATAGGTAAATAATGGAATACGCTAAACTATAGTGATTAGCAAATTAATTTAAATGTCGTCCATCATTTCATTTATTTACATATCAAATTTTCCGCACTCAAATTCCCGAAAAAGGAGATCAGGTTCTTGATGTATGTGTAATCAATATTACTCATATCTCATTCTTTCTCGGATACAAAGCAATCAATTTTATACATACTAGTTGATCGGTCATCGGAATCAACAAAAACAAGTACAAAATGTGACGAAGTTTCTTCGGCGCAACCGAGTTTTCTGTACAGCGCATAACCAAGGCCACCGAAAATAGATCTATCTTCAGGTGGTCTCGGTATAATGCTGTATGAACCGCGGCCCATGAAACTCAGCCGGCCGTGGTGACCTGTGTTGTTGCGTTGCCAGAAGCACGATTATGACTAATTTTAACCTTAGATAAAATGAAAACGTCTGAGGCTAGAGGGCCGCAATTTGATATGTTTGATGATTGGAAGGTGGATGATCAACGTACCAATTTGCAGTCCTCTAGCCTTAGTAGTTTTTAAGATCTGAGGGAGGACAGAAAAAAGTGCGGACGGACAGACAAAGCTGGCACAATAGTTTTCTTTTCAGGAAACTAAAAAAAAAAATCTATTTATCTTCTCCACAAAATCAATTGAATTCTTCACATAATACTCGTTATTGTTCTCACGATAATCTGAGGATTACTATTTAGATTACCTCAGTTTACGAATGCCATTTTTATGTGAATGTTCCTTCAATTATTAGTGACTGCCAATTTTCAGAAAGTCGAATATATTCCTCCACGTATCATCCCTTGAAAATGCTGATGTAGATGTCTCTCCTTCTTTTGCACATTTTGTCCTGTTCATAAACGTCGTGCTCACCCCACAGGTGCGTGAAATATATTGTTGTTTTGTTGTCAGTGAATGTTTTTTCCCCACTTCTTACGAGTGTGGAGAAAAATGCTCCCTTTTTTCTGTTTACATTTTTCCTTCCTTCGCCTTTCTTGAGATGTGCGTGGTTTAAATTTACATTTTTACCTTTTGGTCGTCTTGGTATACTTTGTATGTTTCTATGATTTTGGGTACACACATATTAATATATATATATATATATATATATATATATATATATATATATATATATATATATATATATATATATATGTATGTATATATATATGTATATATATATATATATATATATATATATATATATATATATATATATATATATATATATATTTATGTATATGCATATATTTAGATATATAAATAATATATTATATATATATACACACACACATATATATATATATATATATATATATATATATATATATATATATATATATATACATATATATATATATATATATATATATATATATATATATATATATATATATATATTTATATTGTATAAATCAGTATATATATATATATATATATATATATATATATATATATATATATATACACACATACATACACACAACACATACGTACATGCATACATAATTATACATATATATACATTTTTTTTATATATTAACATCATCTTTTATCTACTACTTTATTACAGAGGATACTGTAAAAACACATGACGCATTGCCACGATAAATCGAACGTAATCGACATAATCGTTCTGTGATCTCCGAATCTATCAGATAATACCCATTTGCATCTTACTTCTAATTAACGATAATTACGTAGTGATCTTATTCAATTAACTCCTCACTTTAATGTAATGGGTTTTGGAAGTCTGTTATTATCAATTATGAATAGCCAGAAGTATTACTATCGTTAAAACTAACATGTCTTTTGTTAAGGTACAAGGTAACCTTTTTATCACGATAACGAATGGTTTCAATCTTATTTATCTATATGACCCCATCTCACTATTTCTCTAATAATTATATGACCCTTTTCCTTGTATTTTTTGTAATTATATGACCCTTTTTTCCTTTTATTTTTAGTGATTATATGACCTTTTTACCTTGTATTTTTAGTAATTATATGACCTCCGTTTCTCCTTTTATTTTTAGTAATGTGTGAGGTGCACACATTCATTTGATTTCTTTTTGCGTACAGAGAAAACGAATGATTTATCTCCCATTTCTCATTCGTTCATTTTATTTTCCCGCAAGGGTTATTGTCTCGATTGGTTTTTTGACCTCGAGGAAGCTATTAGTGATATTTGGGGTTAAAACGGTTTGGTGAATTGTGACGAGTTTCTGTTCAAAGTGAAAGTGTTTAGTTTTTAGAAGTTCACCCCTTACTTTTTTCTCCTAAGTATTTCATGCCACAGTCAGATATTGATGAAGTGGATTTTTTACTTAACGAAACATTTATATATAAATACAATCTTCATACCACGAAGATGAGATTGTCAATATAGTCCACAGAGAAAAGAGAATAAAACACTCTAATAGCTCGATAATTTTGCCTTCCACCAGGCCTCTTTTCTCATGTGGACTATATTAACGAAATATTTATTATCTTTTGAACAAGATTCATGCATTGTGTATATTATCCTTTCTGTGTGATTATACTTCATACGAAAACTATTGAGGTTTGTACTTGTAGTCAGAAAGATCTGTCAAACTGATTTCCACTGTTGATAAATTGTTTGACAGAAGTGATTCGCCTCTTGAAAGGATTGACTTGACTTTCGTTTTATTATTATTCAAGTTGTACTTTATACAACACAAAACAGGCATTTGACATTTATACAGTTTTTATCACACCAATATCAAGCTAGTGTGTAAGTTTTACCGATTCTCTTCATTGAACTTAAGAAATGAAATAAAAAAAGTTTCATTGAACTTAAGAAATAAAATAAAAAAGTTGGAATTTCTTATATTTAGTGTTAGTTGCAATCTTGTCTAAAAAGTTCGCTGCATTGTTAATGTAGGCTCTGATGCCCTGACCGAGAATTTTAATTACTTGTTTATGTGAGAACTTTAAAAGTTTATGTATTGAATTTTAATGAACTGTTCCGAAATAAAGAATTTGTGTCATGCGTCCCAAACTACAGTAGACATTTCGACTCTGCAAACCAGGTGTAACGTGAATCTCTCTCTCTCTCTCTCTCTCTCTCTCTCTCTCTCTCTCTCTCTCTCTCTCTCTCATGACAGATAGAGAGAGAAAGTCTGTCGTTATTTCTTAACGTGTTGATTTTTTAGAGAGAGAGACCTTAGACCTTACCTTACCCAGAGAGAGAGAGAGAGAGAGAGAGAGAGAGAGAGAGAGAGAGAGAGAGAGAGAGAGAAACCTTTGCAAAAAAAAAAAAAAAAAAACACTTTCACCTAAAATTCTCGATACACTTCCCCAATTGCCCCCCACCACACTTGCCAAATAGCAATGGAATTCTTAAAAAAAGAGAGAGAGAGAGAGAGAGGTTTTGCCAGACCTAACGATAGTCCCTCCACCCTTGACATTTGCTCGAGAAATTAAATTTTCATAGGATAACCCGGCGATACGTAGTTGCCTCTCTTGAACTTGCAATATATATGAGTAACCGCAAGACTTTTTTTTTTATTCTCCACGTATTTCTCGCTATAGGGCAGAGCCATATCGCATCTCAAGTTTTATGAACTAAATAATTATCACTCTGTTTTTTGGAATGTAGGTATATCAGATATAACGTTGCTGTAATGAAGAAGGGGTGTACTGTTGCATATCGGAAATACAAGGGATACAAGTTTATATTTTGTAACGTGTTTCATGAATATGATATAAATGCATCGAATTTACGTTGTTGTAACGAAGAGCGTTTTCTGTTACATGTCAGAAGTACAGAGGATACAATTCATTAATGTACTATAAATACACATAACAGGCATTCTTTACTAAAATATTTTGTAACGTGTTTCATTAATATGATATAAATAAATAAGATAGGCTTTTTTCCTTAACGTGTTTCATTTGCTGGATATAAATACGTGAAATGGACTCGCAGCATATTTCATTAATATGATAGACGCACATGAAATTAACTGCACAGTAATATGTAAGTGTATAAGTATACTTTGTATAGTTTCATGGATACACTGACTGTTATTATTAATTTTTATATGCAAATATTTGGCTAGCTAACGCTTAGGTATCTATTTCAGTCTTTCCCATAGATAGAAAAATAAGAATATAATGTATCTAATGCACATTTCGTAAAAAAAATCGTCACAGAAATAAATGAAAATTGTTCATGTATAAATTTTGCTGATATATAAGCGTTCCTCGTTTCCACTCTCTCTTTCCTGCTGAAAAATATTAATAGGATCATGTAGTATTCTTTCTCTATTCTCATAATAGATAATTTGAATTGTTATTGCTTTAAAAATAACATATCGCCATTGAAAAGTGAGTATCATCAATGATAATTTGTAAATTATTTCGAATTAAATAAATTCCAACAAATATGATTACGAATATATTTTAATAGATAATTTTAAATATGAAATGTATAGAAAAATAAAGAAAAATGGTAAAAATACCTCATAAACTACCACCAGACCAATTCGGTCCTATTAACAGGAACCCCCCCCCCCATATTAAAATATACTTTTATCCATGTATAGGCCGGGTTCCATTAAAATCATTGAATTTTTGATAAAATGGTTCCGATACTTCAAAAGTATTTTATCCTCCAGTTATGCCAAAATAGCGTTTATAGATCTGATAACAATATTTAAGAGTGCAACAAAAAGTTACCAAATTTTGAAAGTTATGAAATAATGCACTAAATATAAGAATATTGCTATGATCACAATCGGAACACACACACACACACACACACACACACACACACA
>NC_089780.1:25540165-25560165 GCF_040412425.1 Macrobrachium rosenbergii | reverse complement strand
AAGATCAATTGTCCTAATCCATTTCTGCTCCGGAGTTGATTGAAAATTGGGTAAATGTTGTTCGGAGTCGTCGTTAATTTCATGGTAAAGTGATTTATTTGTTGTAATAATAGGTGGTAATTATATGATGTCATTCCTTCGTAATTTTTGATGTAATTATTGGCTTTCTTGTTAATTGACTGTCACTAGATGGAAGTCTTTTAATGAAGATCATTTTTCAAAATTCTTAAGAAGTGGTAGAATACCCAGTTACAAAATATACTCACCCTGCTCTCTCTCTCTCTCTCTCTCTCTCTCTCTCTCTCTCTCTCTCTCTCTCTCTCTCTCTCTCTCTCTCTCTCTCTCTCCCTTCCTTCCGTTCGCATTCTGAAGATCTCAGTGTGCTATAACAATGAAAAAATTCTCTCTCTCTCTCTCTCTCTCTCTCTCTCTCTCTCTCTCTCTCTCTCTCTCTCTCTCTCTCTGTAGTTATGATGATTACACATACACACAGGAACACACACACATACACACACCCAACTCTTTCGTATCTTAACTCAGCTTTAATAAGTGTGTGTGTGTGTGTTTGTACATAACATATGTCTCTCACATTTCTTCCTCTACGTCTCTTCCGAGGCCCTGGAAAATTCGCTATTTGCTTTAACAAACTTTTAACTAACAAGCTCGTCCCTTCTTCTTCTTCTTCTTCTTCTTCTTCTTCTTCTTCTTCTTCTTCTTCTTCTTCTTCTTCGTATTTTTTCATCCCTGAAACTTTCCTCTAACGAAATTTGAGAGAAGCAGCTAACAGGCCCAAACACACGGCAGTATTAAAACAAGTTAAAAATGCGCTGAAGTTTCTTCGGCGCAGTCGAGTTTTCTGTACAGCGTATAATGCCGTGTGAGCCGCCGCCCATGAAACTTTCAGTCACAGCCCGGTGGTGGCCTGCTGTATGTCGTTGCCAAACGCACGACCATGGCTAACTTTAACCTTAACTAAAATAAAAACTACTGAGGCTAGAGGGCTGAAATTTGGTATGTTCGATGATTGGAGGGTGGATGATCAACATACCAATTTGCAGCGGACGGACAGACAATGCCGGAACAGTAGTTTTCTTTTACCGAAAACTAAAACAGTGTCTCCTTTGTTAGGTAAATTTTTGTACATTTTTACTTTCGTAATATTTGAGTCCTCGCTAAATTTAGATGGAAAACTTTACAACAACTGTCTTTGAATAACTTTCGGTTTTATTTGATTTTCGACTTTTATATTGGAAAACTATTTGATATTTGGATGTCTTAACTCTTTACTTCTTAGAAACAGGACGCGTGATAGATTCTCAAGTTCCTATTTTATTTTGTAGGGTTGCAGAAACTTAAGTTATTGAACGTGAATCATATATACAATTTTACCTCCTAAATTAATTAATATTCTTTATTTCATTTTGGGGTAGAAGCAACCGCAATATGTTAGCTAAGAGCAGAACAATAAGATACCGTAATAATAATAATAATAATAATAATAATAATAATAATAATAATAATAATAATAATAATAATAATAATAATAATAAAGAAAAAATACAAATTCATATCAACGGAGACTGCAGTTATTATTATTATTATTATTATTATTATTATTATTATTATTATTATTATTATTATTATTATTATTATTATTATTTGTTTTCTTTAGCAATAGCTAATCACTGTTTTAAACGTCTGTATATAATTCTTTTTATCCATGTGGTATTTCATTCCATAATTTCTTTCTATAAATCATATAATCTTCGTTTGTTCTAGAAGAATGTAATACCAACAAATATAGTCACTGTTTTAGATGTCTGTACATGTTTGTTTTTATCCATGTGGTATTTCATTCCATAGTAGTTCCTCGTTGGGGGAGTCGGTAGAGTTGTCGGCTAGCACTCGCTAGGCCCGAGTTCGAGTCTCCAGCCGGATAATTGAAGAATTAGAGGAATTTATTTCTGGTGATAGAAATTCATTTCTCGGTATAATGTGGTTCGGATTCAACAATAAGCTGTAGGTCCCGTTGCTAGGTAACCAATTGGTTCTTAGCCACGTAAAATAAGTCTAATCCTTCGGGCCAGCCCTAGGAGAGCTGTTAATCAGCTCAGTGGTCTGGTTAAACTAAGGTACACTTAACTTTTTCATTCCATAGTAGCTTGCTAGAAACCATACAGTCTTTATTTACTTCATCGGAATGTGTGGCCATTAATGGAATAATGACGATAAATAATCGTAATTATCTCTTAGTCTGTATTATCTTCCATTTATTCCCATCTGTTCATCTCGGCACCCATCTCTCCCCTCCCAAAACTTTTCCCCTTAAGATGATTTCCCCTCATTTAACGTTTCTCTCAATAATACGTCCTGGGAAAGAATGACTCCACTCTGCGCTCTTAACTGGCTGCGATTTCACAGAAGACGCCAGGTAATTTGTTCAGAGCAGCTCAGGGACGCCACCTGCTATCTCTCCCAGAGATAAAAGATCTGTTATCGATTCGCTGTGAATGAAATTGGGTGAAACTTTAATGATTGTAGGTGCGATTTTGTTCAGGTGATTCAGGCTTTGTCTGTCCGTCCGCACTTTATGCTCTCTGCACTGTTTTCCGTCCGCACTTTTTCTGTCCGCCCTCAGATCTTAAAAACCACTGAGGCTAGAGGGCTGGTAATTAGTATGTTGATCATCCACCCTCCAATCATCAAATTGCAGCTCTCTAGTCTCAGTAGTTATTATTTTATTTATGTTTAAAGTTAGCCATAATCGTGCTTCTGGCAACGATATAGGATAGGCCACCACCGGGCCGTGGTTAAAGTTTCATACAGCATTATACCGAGACCATAGAAAGATAGATCTACTGTGTTTTCGGTGGCCTTGAATATACGCTGTACAGAAAACTCGATTGCTCCGAAGAAACTTCGGCGCATTTTTACTTGTTTTTATGTGGGTATTCTTAAACGCATCAGGGACTCCTTGGGTATTCAATGAATCGTTTTAGCATAAACGTTTTTATAAAGGGTTTTATGGTGGGAATATTCGGCACAATTGGAAATCCGATATATTAGGGGTTTATAGGAATAGTCATATTCTGTAGTTGTCGTTATTAAAAGGAATGTGTTTTCTATGATAAAGTAATTATTTTTTGTATTTTTGGAAGTATTGAGAACCAAAGGTGTTACTAAGGAGACAAAGGCCTAGTTAGTATTTAAATATATTTGTAAAATATATATTCTTAAAATTATGTTCTTGCTTCATAATTAATTTCACTGTAACGAGTTTTATAATTACGCCGATTATTTACTTTTTTTGATGATTTAATTTTGTACTTTCTCCATTCTGCCAATTACACTAGCTTTTAATATTTCTCAAATAAGTTTTTAAATTACAGCGATTATTTAGTTTTATTTCGATTTGATTTAATATTTATACCTTCCCTATTTTACTCATAATACTTCCTGTTAATATTCCTCAAATAAGTTTTAAAATTACACCAATTATCACATTTTATTTAAATATGATTTAAATTTTGCACCTTCTCTATTTTGCCAATAATACTAGCCTTTATTATTTCTCAGATAAGTTTTGAAATTATACCAACTATCCCATTGTATTTGAATATCATTTAAATTTTATATCTCCTCCATTTACCTAATCATATTTTCGTTTAATATTTCAAACATGATTTAATTGTTATATCTCCATTTTACCAGCAGTACTAGCTCTTAATATTTCCCAAATAAGTTTTGAAATTGCACCATTATCCCATTTTATTTGAATATGATTTAATTTTTATATCTCCCATTTACCTAATATTTTCTTTTAATATTTCAGATAGGATTTAATTGTTATACCTTCTCCATTTTGCCAGCAATTCTAGCTCTTAATACTTCTCAAAATCCATTTCGTCGACGACAGAAAGGCTCAGGTATTCAGCGATTGGGCCTCTCAGTGATTGCCCTGTCAAAAGCCTTTGACTTGGCTGTAGACGAGAAATTAGACGTTCTAGTCTCTACGTCTGATTCGTCTATTTATGACATGTTGCCAATGAGAGAGAGAGAGAGAGAGAGAGGGGGGGAGGGAGAGAGAGAGAGGATTTCTTCAGTAGCTTCAACTCTTGCTACTGAACGCCCTGTTTAATTTATCTTAGGAGAGTGGTCTTGATAGGCTGTTTCGATTTGGGGAAAAGTCTGTTTCTTTTTTTCTGTTTTGCGTTTCGGTTCTCTCTCTCTCTCTCTCTCTCTCTCTCTCTCTCTCTCTCTCTCTCTCTCACACACACACACACACACACACACACACACACACACACACACACACACACACTCTCTCTCTCTCTCTCTCTCTCTCTCTCTCTCTCTCTCTCACACACACACACACACCTCTCTCTCTCTCTGTCTCTCTCTCTCTCTCTCTCTCTCTCTCTCTCTCTCTCTCTCTCTCTCACACACACACACACACACACACTCTCTCTCTCTCTCTCTCTCTCTCTCTCTCTCTCTCTCTCTCTCTCTCTCTCTCTCTCACACACACACACACACACACACACACTCTCTCTCTCTCTCTCTCTCTCTCTCTCTCTCTCTCTCACACACACACACACACACACTCTCTCTCTCTCTCTCTCTCACACACACACACACACGCTCTCTCTCTCTCTCTCTCTCTCTCTCTCTCTCTCTCTCTCTCTCTCTCTCTCTCTCTCTCTCACACACACACACACACACACTCTCTCTCTCTCTCTCTCTCTCTCTCTCTCTCTCTCTCTCTCTCTCACACACACACACACACACACACACTCTCTCTCTCTCTCTCTCTCTCTCTCTCTCTCTCTCTCTCTCTCTCTCTCTCTCTCTCTCTCACACACACACACACTCACTCTCTCTCTCTCTCTCTCTCTCTCTCTCTCTCTCTCTCTCTCTCAAACACAGACATACACACATACTCTCTCTCTCTCTCTCTCTCTCTCTGACCTGGACGTAAATATGTTTCTCTCACTAGCAGTAATGATTCTCGCAGCACCAATCGAAAAGCTAATTTGACTCGTACGTAAAATTGTTAGGTGCTATTTATTTTCGTAACGGTCTATTAAAAATATTGCTATTTCTATTTCTGTTGCTATTATTGCTGTTTAATTCAGTGAACCATTAAACTATTCATTAAAGAATAATAATGAAAATGCAGCCAATGGAAATTCTATCATATCTAAGAATGTATAGAGTTTTTATTCTTGATTTTTAAAGTAAATTTATCCCTAACAATACGTGTGTGTGTGAGAGAGAGAGAGAGAGAGAGAGAGAGAGAGAGAGAGAGAGAGAGAGAGAGAGAGAGAGAGAGAGAGAGAGAACATGGAACAAGTGTTCAGTTACTTGGTGTCTGGTTTTTCATGAATATATTTGGTTTTGTCACTCAAATGAACTTATGAATCGATCAAAGGTTAATGTTAATTTCTGACTTGTGGAGATATTAATCAGCTCAGTATGACTGTCTAGAAAACTTACTCGTTCTTTCGTTTGTAATCATTGGTTTTTAGGAAGACGTGACATGTTTTTGGGATTAGGAAGGCTAAAACAATTAAATTAAGTAGAAAATTAACTATCAGTATTAGTAATGCTGGTATAATATGAGAACGGTAGTTTGGTTTCACTTTTGAGTGGTTAAATTCAAGGTTACATACATATATATGTTATATATATGTATATATATATATATATATATATATATATATATATATATATATATATATATATATATATATACGACGAACTTATTATCAACTAAAAAATTCCCCTTCGGTAACATATGAAAATATATTATTTCCGAGGTAGAGCGAATTGGATATTAAAGGACGTTTGTAGGTTACTGATTGTATATGAATCACGGTGATGTGATAAAAAGTCATATATACAGTATATATATATATATATATATATATATATATATATATATATATATATATATATATATATATCTATATATCGTGGTAGCTTATATAACTACCAATATCATCTGTGGTTTACATTCCTTAATTTACTCTCTAGATTTACTTTCGTTATAATTCTTTAGTTAAATTTTGCAAACAAAGTCAAACTCAAGTATATTGATTTTTTTTGTGGCTTAAGATCATCTAAGGATTTATCCCAAGACTCACCCCCCCCATGAAGTTGACCATTATCGTGCCTTTGGCAACGTACAACAGCTGAGAGTGGCATGCCGAGTGTCCTTAACTTCTTGTATTTGTGCATCGTCTGGCTTCCATACGGTTGTGAACTTAACAACATTTTTTGCTATAACCAGCTTCAGGCGTTTAAGACCACTTGTGAGAGGAATTATTTCCATTTCTCAAGGGTTTTGTCATACAGAAATTCCATAAATAAAGTTTCAGTGGAAATATAAGCAATTATCGTTGGAGAATGCTATTAGGAGAGAGAGAGAGAGAGAGAGAGAGAGAGAGAGAGAGAGAGAGAGAGAGAGAGAGAGAGAGAGAGAGAGAGAGAGAGAAAGTTAAGTATACCTTAGTTTTACCAGACCACTGAGCTGATCAACAGCTTTCCTAAGGCTGGTCCGAAGGATTAGACTTATCTTGCGTGGCTAAGAACCAGTTGGTTACTTAGCAACGGGACCTACAGCTTATTGTGGAATCCGAACCACATTATAGCGAGAAATGAATTTCTATCACCAGAAATAAATTCCTCTAACTCTTCATCAGCCGGCGAGAGAGAGAGAGAGAGAGAGAGAGAGAGAGAGAGAGAGAGAGAGATTACTTCAGCAGTGCTGCAATTGTATAAACCGACATTACCCAAGAGACAACATCAGCTTATATCACCAGACTAAATAATGCTTCTGAGTATCTTATTTATGCATCTCCTACAGCTGTATTTGAAATATAAAGCCGACGAAACATTATGGCTATTATATAATTTCAGATATTATCATTTCACTTCATGAAAACGCGTTCCAGAAAGAAAAAAACGCAAATTAATTAACATAAACCTCGTTGTAAATCACAGTAGCTTACGCTGTAGAAAATTACTGTTTACTGCCATCAGATAAACATTTATATAATTATTGTTTTTTTTTTTTGTCGTTTTCATCTGACTATACGTAACATGTCAGAAAATATTTACGAGAATATGACACATAAACTTAATGTATTTATCGTGGGTAATGGTTTATTATCTCTGATGGTGACTGAATGTAGTGTTGGTATAGTGTCTCGTTGGTTAGCAGTTCAAATAAAAATAACAATAAATATTTTTATTTGTTTATTTATTTATTTATTTATTTATTTATTTATTTGATGATCTCCTCTTTCTGTATTTCCCTTTACCTTCTGTTACTTCTTTCGAATGAACACCATAATTTTCTTTGGAAGCTTCTTGAGTTTCAAGTCAGTGGCCCCTTTCGTGGGCTTGCTCCATGTGAATAGGGTTCATCCTCTGAATAATAATAATAGTAATAATGATAATAATAATAATAATAATAATAATAATAATAATAATAATAATAATAATAATAATAATAATAATAAAAAATTATCATAATTTATAAAAATTTCTATCATGAATTATAAGGAATTCTTGCCCGTGAATAATAATAATAATAATAATAATAATAATAATAATAATAATAATAATAATAATAATAATAATAATAATATTATTATTATTATTATTATTATTATTATTATTATTATTATTATTATTATTATTATTATTATTATTATTATTATTGTTGTTGTTGTTGTTGTTGTTAAAACCAGTTATATTCGACAGAAAATCTTCAAGAGGACAGCTTACATATCTGTCATAAGAATTTTGATTTTAGCAGTAGAATAAATAACGCAGCAGCCCGTTTTCAAGCTACAAGCAAAGTAGATGTCATCACTAATAAAGAAATGGCGTCATATGTTGCTCTATATTGCAGTGCAGTTCCCCCTTTCATTCCGCTATTAAATTTCTGGCCATGGCCAAATTGAATAGTTTGGCCACTCTCCTTCCCCCTCCGCCGGCCCCCCTCCCCCGCTCCCCTCTTAATTCTTGTAACTATTGTTCTAATAAAGGAACATTCGTTTATCTACGAATAGAGAGAGAGAGAGAGAGAGAGAGAGAGAGAGAGAGAGAGAGAGAGAGAGAGAGAGAGAGAGAGAGAGAGAGGTTGTAGCGAAGGCGTGAGTAAGCGGCTGCGTCTACAAGCTTACTGATTTATTCAAACAACAAACAGACAGGTCAATAGCTCTTGCGAGCGGAAACGTAGTGCCTGACACGAGGTGAACAAAACAGAGGTCAGAGTACAGCCAACTGTGTCCACCATAATATTCTTTGGGAGTATAAATTTTAGGTCAGTGGCCCCTGTGATGGGCTTGTTCCAAATCTTCTGAATAATAATAATAATAATAATAATAATAATAATAATAATAATAATAATAATAATAATAATAATAATAATAATAACTTAGAAAAATCCTCAAACATAAAAAAAAAATTGTTCCAATGAATTATAAGGAATTTCTTGACCATGAAAAACACAATAATAATAATAATAATAATAATAATAATAATAATAATAATAATAATAATAATAATAATAATAATGAGTAATAAAAATCCACAATATTATAGTAAATATATTACTATGTAAAAACCAAAGACTTTCGAACACCTGAACGGTGTTCCTCATCAGTGTTAACGTTAACACTGATGAGGAACACCGTTCAGGTGTTCGAAAGTCTTTGGTTTTACATAGTAATATATTTACTATAATACTGTGGATTTTTATTACTCAGATTGTTTTTCACGAAATTGTGAATCTATTAGCAATAATAATAATAATAATGCAATCATCGTCATTTCCAAAAATTTTCAAACTGAGAAAAATCCTCAAACGGATTATGAGGAATTTATTGACCATGAAGAAGAAGAAGAAGAAGAAGAAGAAGAAGAAGAAGAAGAAGAAGAGGAGGAGGAGGAGGAGGAGTAGGAGGTGGAGAGTTGTGTGTGTGAGAGAGAGAGAGAGAGAGAAAATTTCACAAGGAAATTCCACAAGCAGATGTGACAAATGACCAAGAGAAGGTATTAAATCATGTCTTTCTGAAATAACACGTTCCGCCCCCTGCGAGTCGTATGTTATCACATGGAGGTGGAAGAGAAGGTGCTGGTTCTAGCAAAGGGTGGAATATTAGTCAGATTTATGTGACGTCGAGATACATATTTTTGTGGGGGTGGGGGTTAAAAATATTGCAAGATGTAAGGACCTTGCTTCATCAAGGAGTGATAACTGGGTTTTGTTTTTCTTGGATGAAAATCTCATTCTGTGTATGTGTGCGTATGTCTGTCTGTCTGTCTATCCCTACCTCTTTCCCTATCTGTCTATCTATCTCTCTTTAGAGAGAGAGAGAGAGAGAGAGAGAGAGATTGACAAAAGGTTATACTCAATAGCGCCTGATTCTCTCTCTCTCTTTCTCTGTAGAGAGAGAGAGAGAGAGAGAGAGAGAGAGAGAGAGAGAGAGAGAGAGAGAGATTAAATTTTACACTCCATACTTTCTGGTCTTCTTTGCAATTTTCTTATATTTCAGATGCATAATTAAGTGCCATTACAACTAAATGAACGTATTTCACACTGGATATGAATAATTGATCTATTCATTCACAACCCTTCCTCTCCATAACACTTAGAACCATTACTTCTGATGCCTCTACTGAGAGCTGATCCTATCAGTGAAAGTACAAGCAAGTGTACGCTGTTGGTTTTTTGATCTTACAGAGCAGTTACTAAGGCATGTGTGGGCATTTTATGTGTCGTGAATTTCAGACAACGTATTTAGGACGTAAAAATCATAACACTCGGTTTTATTAGTGAGTGTAACGATACATCCTTCGAAGCACGCGAAAATAAGGTGTAATGTTACGTGCTGACATCACAAATAATAAAGAAAAATGATAGATCGAGCTATCAGAAAGTCTCAAGGGCGATTCCGGCAGTTATTAATTATTATTATTATTATTATTATTATTATTATTATTATTATTATTATTATTATTATTATTATTATTATATAGAGCAATTCTGAAAGTTCATTCAGTTCCTAAATTATTATTATTATTATTATTATTATTATTATTATTATTATTATTATTATTATTATTATTATTATTATTATTATTATTATTCAGCAGATGAACCCTATTCATATGGAACAAGTCCGCCATTGGGCCAATGACCTGAAATTCAAGCTTCCAAAGAATATTACGGAGTTCATTAGGAAGAATTACGAGGAGGCAAAGGGAAACAAAAATAGTAAAAAGAAGAAAATGCAATGAAGTTGTGATGTAGCGCTCTTCACCTTCATTATAAGGGAATTACATATCGTAAAAGAGACGATTTCCAAAGCACCAGGGGGAAGAAAGCATCAGAGTCCCTTCTTTTGGAAGTGAATTCAAAGGCATTGTTAAGGAATCCTTACTGTTTCCTTTGTACAGTGAACGTCCTTTGTGAGTAAAGTATCCTGAAGCAATTGCAGTCCTTTCACAGGCGTTTTGAGCATGGTAAATGGGTTGAGACTTACATCCTTTGAATTTTAATTGAATATATCGTTTCAGGCCTAACGGTGAAAGCAGTAGGACTTGATTAAATACGGAATTGTAAAAAAATAAGAATTTTTATATGGATGGTGAAAAAGTTGTATTTATATATATATATATATATATATATATATATATATATATATATATATATATATATATATATATATATATATATATATATATATATAAACAGAATATATATATATATATTATTATGGATAGTGAAAAAGTTGTATTTATTATTATTATTATTATTATTATTATTATTATTATTATTATTATTATTATTATTATTATTATTATTATTATCTCAAACCCGATCACTACAACGTTCTAAACCAGAAAATGAATCCTCCACCTCTCCTCAGGTATACTTTGAGCTAAAACCAAGTCATAAGAATCGATTATAAAATTTTCCCAAGTTTATTTCCGCGCATATATATATGTATGTATATATATATATATATATATATATATATATATATATATATATATATATATATATACATATATATATTATTGAGAGATCCGTCTTATACCAAAGTGTTGTTGCCCTACCATATCAACAACAAGAAAATATTCAGTCACAGACGTGCCATTACTGCAGTTCTGCATATATCAGTAAAATCAAGGGGTAATGTCAGAAATCATTGAACTTATATTGCAAGAAATAACTACATCTTTTATCATAAAAAAAATAACATTTTCCTTGGGATTTTTCTGTGCATAAGGTATATCATCTTGCAACGCATAAAAACAGACTTATTACAAATAATAGTATAAATTCCATCACTAACTTGAGGGTGTTAGTTCCGAAAATAATTCTGTTTGGAATTCACATGTATTTGAATGGCATCTTTTTTTTTTTTTTTTTTTTTTTTGCTCTTACTGAGAATTGTGGCTCACTTAACCTTCTCCTTTATCAAGGGGGAGAGTTGACGTAAGAGCTCATAAATGAGGAGAGCAATGGCCTTCCTGATGGTCATTACACATCCAGGCAGGATATTCATGCTTCCATGCTTGCGAAAAGAAACTTGGGGAAATTTTATTATGGATTCATGTGATTGCCGTGGTGGCGCAGTGGTAGGGTTCTTGCCTACTAGTCGAGAGGATCGGGGTTCAAATCCCGCCGCTCACTGGTGGCTTGGGGATGGCACGATTGCATAAACCCGGTGGCTCGCCAACCTAGCGGTCTGAAAACTCGAAAGGGTTAGTAAGAAAATAGGTACCAGCCCTCTGCCTGGGGGGTTAACCAGTGGGCCTAGCGACACTCTGGCCACGTGTCCTAGGCAATGAGGCTTCTCACCCCTTGGCTGTCGGCCTAAGGAACCGGAGTTTAGCGCCGGCACTATGAGCCTTGCGAGGCCCAGGAGGACTTTGACATTTAACTTTTCCTGTAATTTGGGTGAAACATCATTTTTTTGTGTGTGTGCTTTAGAATGTTGTAATCGTTGGTTTACATTTTTACATAATGCTTATGATTTAATTACTTAAGCCACATAAAGAAATGTATGTTATAGTACAAACCCCATGAATTTGAAAATGAAATTACATGTGTTAAAATGAAATTGAGACTATAACTCACTTAAGGGAAGCACAAGACGTACTGAATAAGGTAAAATGTTAACAGACACTGAACTAGTTGTGTGAGATCTTTCACAATAAATCTTCATCCATCGACATTGTAATATCTAGATCTAATGTAAACTGAAAACGTAGTGAGAGATTAAATCCATAACATTACATTAATTTACAAATAACTGAAGATGATACTATTTTTTCTTCACGAGAATCAGTTCGACTTTTAGAACAAGTAAAAAATAAGCCGAAGTTTCTTCGGCGCGATCAAGTTTTCTTTACAGCCGCTACTGCGTATAATCAAGGCCACCGAAAACAGATCCATCTTTCGGTGGTTTCGGTATAATGCTGTATGAGCCGCGGCCCTTGAAACTTTAACCACGGCCCGGTGGAGTCCTATCCTATGTCGTTGCCGGAAGGACGATTATGGCTAATTTTAACCTTTAATAAAGTAAAAACTACTGAGGCAAGAGGGCTGCAATTTGGTATTTTTGATGATTGGAGGGTGGATGATCAACATACCAATTTGCAGCCATCTAGCCTCAGTAGTTTTTAAGATCTGAGGGCTGACAGAAAAAATGCGGATAGAAAAAATGGTGGACGGACAGACAAAGCCGGCACAATAGTTTTCTTTTACAGAAAAATAAACAAATAGATTAAAGAGAGGTTTTAACCTAATTCCAACAAACACAGAATTCTCAACTCCCCGAAAAAAAGACCCGAAAGGTCGATTACTTGAATCAAGGGTTTGATTTTAATCCCCTCTTTCGGCTCCCAAATTCAATCATTTGGCCCTCTGTTGGAACCGGTGAAATTCAGCCACCACCCTTTTCCGAAATCCTGATAGGATGAAATATCACAGTCACGTGTTAAAGAGGATTTGTTTTGTCCGACTGGGCTGGAATCGACATTAGAGTTTAGTCTATTTCTTTGATGAATTAATTGTTCTTAATAAATTTGTGTTTACGGAGGCGAGATAAATTAATTGTTCTTAGTCTATTTCTGTTTACAGGCGCGAGATGAATTAATTGTTCTTAGTCTATTTCTGTTTACAGAGGCGAGATGAATTAATTGTTCTTGGTATATTTCTGTTTACGGAGGCGAGATGAATTAATTATTCTTAGTCTGTTTCTGTTTCAGAGGAGAGTTGCATTAATTATTCTTAGTCTATTTCTGTTTGCAGAGGCGAGATGAATTAATTATTCTTAGTCTATTTCTGTTTGCAGAGGCGAGATGAATTAATTATTCTTAGTCTATTTCTGTTTCAGAGGCGAGTTGAATGAATTATTCATAGTATGTTTCTGTTTACAGAGGCTAGATGAAATAATTATTCTTCGTATTTTATGTTTACAGAGGCGATATAAATCAATTATTCTTGGTATATTTCTGTTTACAAATGCGAGGTTGAATAGTTATTCCGTAGTATATTTCTGTTTACAGAGGCGAGATGAATTAATTATTCTTAGTATATTTTTGTTTACAGACGCGAGATGAATTAATTTTTCTTGAATTTATAAAGTGGTAGGGATTAGTAAATGTCTGTTAAAACGGTGAACATTTGATTGTGGAATTATATACGGACGTGCATCTAATGTTTTATTTTACAGTAAATCCGGTGGACAGAAAGTTGAAGGCATTACAAGTAAGAAATTCTTTTATTTTATAAGTTACATTACGGTATTCAATATTTATTCCAAAATATCAGTAATCTAAGCTACTGATATTGCAGATAAAATATTTCTCAGTACTCAGAAAATTGTTGATAAGCATGTACAGTAATATAAGAAAATCCATTTTTGTTTTTAACATTGCCATAATGTGCAATTTAATATTGATATGATATCAAAACTTGAGCTTTTACAGTGGTAACGGCTTAGCTGGACGGGACTTGCTATAAAATATGTATTTCAAAGTATATATATATATATATATATATATATATATATATATATATATATATATATATATATATATATATATATATATATATATATATATATTCAGTTTAATTTTTCTTCTTGAAACGAATGTGGCCACAAGTCATTATTTGAAAGATAATGGTTTTTGTGTAAAGCAGTCTTTATTCTTTTATCTGATATTATTTATTATCTTTTTAGCTTAGATTTTACCAGATGTAATGAAGTAATCTCCAAATGGTACGATTATTGTGCCTTTAAATATACTAGATGATAAATATAAACAAAGAATCAGTATCTTTATTGCTTTCATTTTGCATCAGTAAAAAGCCCATTAAATCATGCTTACTACTATAATCATATGCAAATTTACAACAGTAATCTAGAAACACTTTTCCAAACAACATGTCTACAAAAAACAAAGCAACCTTTGCACCTTTTCCAAAACAACATTTATACAAAAAGCAAAGCAACCTTTGCACCCTTTACAAAACAACATTTATACAAAAAGCAAAGCAACCTTTGCACCCTTAACAAAACAACATTTATACAAAAAGCAAAGCAACCTTTGCATCCTTTACAAAACAACATTTATACAAAAAGCAAAGCAGCCTTTGCATCCTTTACAAAACAACATTTATACAAAAAGCAAAGCAACCTTTGCATCCTTTACAAAACAACATTTATACAAAAAGCAAAGCAGCCTTTGCACCCTTTACAAAACAACATTTATACAAAAAGCAAAGCAGCCTTTGCACCCTTTACAAAACAACATTTATACAAAAAGCAAAGCAGCCTTTGCACCCCTTCCAAAACAACATTTCCACCAAAAACTAAGCAACCTTTGCGTCCTTTCCAAAACAATATTTCTACCAAAAACTAAGCAACTTTTGCGTCCTTTCCAAAACAACATTTCTACCAAAAACTAAGCAACCTTTGCACTCTTTCCAAAATAACATTTCTACAAAGAACAAAGCAACCTTTGCACCCTTTCCAAAACAACATTTCTAAAAAAAAAAATAAACGAACCTTTGGACCCTTTCCAAAACAGCATTTCTACCAAAAACCAAACAACCTTTGCGCCCTTTCCAAAACAGTATTTCTACATTTCTACGTTTATTATCGCTGAAGTTGGCTGTGTCACAGAGCAAAAGTTACCCCATCCATCGATATAACTTTCTGGAACGCGAATTCCGCCATACCCCAGAGTTTCTCCGGAACCAATTGATTAATTGACAGAATTCTTAGTAGCGAGCCTCGACGGTAAGCAAATCTTCCTCGCTTGTTGATGGAACTTCATTCTTGCGTGCTGCCCAAAAAGGAGTTTCACTCTATAGGGGAGTTGTCGAATGCACTCGTGGGTCGTTGTGAAGTGTGGGTTAGAAGAATGGCGGTTGAATTTAAGTTCGTTGGTGCTCTGGTGATTTCATAATGCATGGGATGAAAAGTTATGAATGGATTCCATATTATGGAGTGTGTAAGTAATTTGCAGTAATACAAATGGATTCCGTAATACAAAATTTATAAGTGATCAGCAGTACACAAATCCTGAGTTTATTTTCCTTTGAAAATACGTGAATATATTGCTGTAAAAATATGAGAGAGAGAGAGAGAGAGAGAGAGAGAGAGAGAGAGAGAGAGAGAGAGAGAGAGAGAGAGAGAGAGAGAGAGAGAGAGAAATTTTATTTACACTCTGGAAAAGACGAGTCAATGTAATTTCGTTGCAACAGAGAGAGAGAGAGAGAGAGAGAGAGAGAGAGAGAGAGAGAGAGAGAGAGAGAGAGAGAGAGAGAGAGAAATTTTATTTACACTCTGGAAAAGACGACTCAATGTAATTTCAGTATGCAACAGAGAGAGAGAGAGAGAGAGAGAGAGAGAGAGAGAGAGAGAGAGAGAGAGAGAAAGAGAGAGATTATCTTGCCTCTGGGAAAAGTAATATATTGTTAATATAAGGCATGCAGCAGAGAGAGAGAGAGAGAGAGAGAGAGAGAGAAATTTTATTTACACTCTGGAAAAGACGACTCAATGTAATTTCGTATGCAACAGAGAGAGAGAGAGAGAGAGAGAGAGAGAGAGAGAGAGAGAGAGAGAGAGAGAGAGATTATCTTGCCTCTGGGAAAAGTAAGTTAATATAAGGCATGCAGCAGAGAGAGAGAGAGAGAGAGAGAGAGAGAGAGAGAGAGAGAGAGAGAGATTTCTTCGATTCTGGGAAAGCCAGCATACACACATACACACTCACACGTACACACACTCAGGTTATTACGACTTTGGAAAAGGCAAGTTAATATAATTTGAAATGCAGCAGCAACAGCAGAGAGAGAGAGAGAGAGAGAGAGAGAGAGAGAGAGAGAGAGAGAGAGAGAGAGAGAGAGAGAGAGAGAGAGAGATTATTTCCATTTTGCAAAAGGCGAGTCAATGTAATTTGACACTCAGCAGCAACGAGATAACGAAAATGTCCAAAAAAGAAAAAAAACCATGATTTTTCAAGAGCTGAATACGTTTCATGCGAGGCACCTCAGATGGAGATCTGTTAGGAAACTTAAAATGAAGTTTTATGTTTTTTCTCTTTTCCAGATTTTACTTAAAAAATTGCTTAATAAAATTTTGTTATTTTGAGTCTTCATTTTTTCCAGAAATTTTTTGCTTATTTTGCATTTACCAGTCATTGTTATTCTAAGAGTTTAATTTCTGAAGTGTTCTAAGAAATTAACATAAAAATAAAAAAAAACAATCTGTATAAAAGCTGAAATGAGAGAGAGAGAGAGAGAGAGAGAGAGAGAGAGAGAGAGAGAGAGAGAGAGAGAGAGGGGGGGGCTGTATTTCTTTTATAGCTATTTACGTTATACTCACAATGACGTTGATCTGTGCGAAATGGAAATTATGAAGCACTGACTGAAAATGTGTGTGTGTGTCTGAGAGAGAGAGAGAGAGAGAGAGAGAGAGAGAGAGAGAGAGAGAGAGAGAGAGAGAGATACATTTCTTTGTAACTGTTTTCACTGTAAATTTAAAATTATTTTTATGTACATAAAAACATTAATCATAAACATATCATTGTCCCTTCATGAAATGGCATATGCTTTGGTAACATGATTGATTGAATTATACTTATAAATGTGATTTCTTACTTTGCAAATATGCAGAAACGTCTTACTATAACAAAAACGGCCTCCATTCTCATCAGCATATAGATATTTACTAATCAAATCCACGAAATAATAAAGAGAAACCTTTTATCCAGCTAATTAGTTCCACGAGTTTGTTCAGTTCCAATCGTGTGTCAACACTGGTTTCCTCATTGGCAATAGAGTTGGGCAACAGGTCGTGGGAGAGGAAATAATTGGCCATGATTTTGTTTGAATCTGAGGTTTGAATACTAAATGATAATTGTTGGTAATTACTGATTCTTGAAATGTGGTCCGTGTGAGGACAGCTGACTTGTTATATATCAGTTTTTTGAATCTGAGGTTTGAATGTTAAATGGTAATTGGTGATAATTACTGATTCTTGAAATGTGGTCCGTGTGAGGACAGCTGACTTGTTGTTAGATATCAGTTTTTTGAATCTGAGGTTTGAGTGCTATATGGTAATTAGTGATCATTACTGATTCTTTAAATGTGGTCCGTGTGAGGACAGCTGACTTGTTGTTATATATCAATTTTTTGAATCTGAGGTTTGAATGCCAAACGGTAATTGGTGATAATTACTGATTCTTTAAATGTGGTCCGTGTGAAGACAGCTGACTTGTTGTTATATATCAATTTTTTAAATCTGAGGTTTGAATACTAAATGGTAATTTGTGATAATTACTGATTCTTTAAATGTGGTCCGTGTGAAGACAGCTGACTTGTTGTTATATATCAATTTTTTAAATCTGAGGTTTGAATACTAAATGGTAATTGGTGATAATTACTGATTCTTGAAATGTGGTCCGTGTAGGAACAGCTGATTTGTTATATATCAGTTTTTTGAATCTGAGTTTTGGATGATAAATGATAATTATTGATGATTATTGTTTTGTTATATATTAATTTGGTTGAATATGAAGTTTGACTGCAAAATGATAATTACTGATTTGAAAACGTGGTACGTGATAGTACAGTTAAATTGTTGTTATATACTAAAAGATTAAAAATGTTTTCTTATATCTGGTATGTATATCTGTATGAAAAGTTAGTAACACGAGATTATTTTGCAGAGGCAAATCCCAATAATTGGTGGAATTCCCCTTACATCAGGTAATTCACATTTTGATATTATTAATAAAGGATTCACTTTTGACATAGTTAAACCGTGGAATATCCCCAAGAAATAACAAAAATAACAAAAATAAGCACGTGATTTTGTTTGTTAGCTGAAACCACTAGGAAAATTCAGAATGAAACAACAGAGTGCCAAGTATTTTCGTGCATTTTTAACACATCTTGGCACTTTGTCGTTTCATTTTGAATTTTCCCACTGGCTTCAGCCAAATATACAACAGAGTGTATATATGTATATATATATATATATATATATATATATATATATATATATATATATATATATATATATATATGTATATATATATATATATTATTTATATATAAATTAAGTCTTCCTCGTCAGCAGATTTCACAGACAACACGAACAAAGTTAAGGTAGCACAAAGTCTTCAAACACAACCTATCCCGCCCTGAAGGCTACGCTTCTCTCTCTCTCATTCCACTTGACAATATTCTTTTATGACCTGTCTTTTAGTCGAATAAACTGCTCGGGGATTAGTTTAATGTACAGAGAGTAGGATTAGCCAGGAAATTGTCTAAATGAAGGGAAGCCCCTTTTTCCCTGGACGGGAGAAAGATGTCACGTTTGTGTAGGTAATTCTGTGTGGATTTCCTGCACGGCTAGAACTGGGGAGTTTTCTGTCCATTAAACAAGTCATTTGTTTTCCTTCAGCTTGAGAATGTGCTTGTTTTATTTAATCTCACTATATATTACCCTGGTATTGCAATATTATTAAAAAAATACACCAATGAAAACAAAGCTTAATATATGAATAGGTGAGGATTTCCATCATCTAAAATTGGCTAATTTTTTGCGCATAAAATAATGAATATGTTTTTCTTCAGACTGAAAATGGACAATTACCGAGGCTTTGTAATGTATTTGTTTCTTAATCTCACTATTCAGTGCCATGTAACTGCAATATTATTGATAAATCGATAAAACAAAACTTAATATATAAGAATATGTAAGGATTTCCAGTCCAGCTAAAACTGGGTATTTTTTGCTCATAAAATATTTAATTTGTTTATCGCCAGATTGCAAATGAACAGTTACCAAGGTTTTATAATGTATTTTTTTCTTTACTCTCACTATTCAGTTCCCTGAGACTGCAATAACATTAACACAGCATTAAACCAAAGCTTAATATGAGAATATGTAAGGCTTTTAAGCAGCTAAAATTGGGTAGTTCTTCGGTCATGGAATATTTAATTTGTTTTTCTTCAGATTGAAAATGAACAGTTACCAAGGCTTTATAATGTATTAGTTTGTTTAATCTTACTATTCACTACCCTGCAATTTCAATAACATTAACAAATCATTAAACCAAAGCTCAATATGAGAATATTTAAGGCTTTTAAAGCAGCTAAAATTGGGTAGCTCTTCGATCATGAAATATTTAATTTGTTTTTCTTCAGATTGAAAATGCACAGTTATCTAGGCGTTATAATGTATTCGTTTAATCTCACTATTCAGTTCCATGAGACTGCAATAACATTACCAAATCATTAAACCAAAGCTTAGTATAAGAAAGAACACGTAGCACCATCACTGTCCTTGTGAAATTCATGGCCTGCACCACGCCAAGTTCATTGCACCGTAGCATGTTCGACAAGGTACTTGTGGAATCTTCAGTGACTTTCTCATGCTTGCAAGCGTGAGGTA
>NC_089780.1:25497665-25512665 GCF_040412425.1 Macrobrachium rosenbergii | reverse complement strand
GCTCTCATGTTACTTAACAACTACGCTCTCTCTCTCTCTCTCTCTCTCTCTCTCTCTCTCTCTCTCTCTCTCTCTCTCTCTCTCTCTCTCTCATATGTGAGAGTGCGTGGTCACAAGCTATTTGCCTAAGGTGTTCCATCAGAGGTTCACAGGATAAGGAAAAAGAAGATTGCAGGGACAAGGGAAAAAATGCATGAAGGGAAAGTTTTTACCTAAGCAAATATATAGGTTTTTTCAGATAAATAAGTGTATGATAATATAAAGATGCTTTTATTATTATTATTATTATTATTATTATTATTATTATTATTATTATTATTATTATTATTATTATTCTTATGAGACTATTTAGCCATCTATATGGAAAGTTCTATGTCACTACAAGACCCAATATCCATTATTATTATTATTATTATTATTATTATTATTATTATTATTATTATTATTATTATTATTATTATTATTATTATGGTTATTTAGTCATCTAGGCTATATTGAAAACTTTATGGTCAGTACAACAAAAATATAAATTATTATTATTATTATTATTATTATTATTATTATTATTATTATTATTATTATTATTATTATTATTATTATTATTATTATTAAACAATGTATTCTGCCATTCGTACTGAAAGCTTTGTAAGTCAGTACAAATGAGCATTTCGCTAAAATCTCCACAAAAGAAAGATGAAACAATCTTACGTGTTCTGTTCGCTTTTGATACTTCCCACAAAGTGCTTTTAAATCCTGCAAAGGATCCCTTCCATCACTTTTGGCCCTCAAGTTAAGCCACAGCGAAAGGTACTGGTCACATCTCGACATAAATTGCCGTTGGAGGAGATCGAGTGTTTTTGCAACCCTAGATATATATATATATATATATATATATATATATATATATATATATATATATATATATATATATATATATATATATATATATAAGATTTTCTTATTCGTATCGTTCAATATTTCATGGTTTCTTTTTTTCATTCAAATTTTAGTCTTTGACGTGAGTGTACCATCATGATATTCATTGTAAGGACATAGTTTTATTTGCATAGGTAGATGATCAGTGATCATACGCAATATATTTTGGGGCAAAATAGTTTCACCCTTACGTGTATTGAGTTCCATTTTGCTGTCCTTTCACAAGCAAGTGTAGATTTGCTGCCTCTCTCATAATAAACTTATGTTCTCAAATTATTTTAGACTAGTTGTTAGTTCTGGTGTATTTTATTTATATCGTTATACATTTTCCATTGTTTGCAGAATTTAAAACCTAAGCAACAGATTTAGGTTTATATTTTAACGCCCTGTGAAAACAAAAAAAATCCGGCATTTGCTAATAGCAACGCATAGTATTTCGAATGGTACGTCTTAAAATGTATATATATAAAATGTATGATATATAACATATAATATATAACATAAATATATATATGTATATATAGATAGATATAGATAAGTAAATAAATAAATAAAAATATATATATGAATATATATATATATATATATATATATATATATATATATATATATATATATATATATATATATATATATATATATATATATATATATATATAAAATACAAAAACCTGTTTTATAAAACGGTGCTCTCATGTTACTTAACCACTACGCCTCTCTCTCTCTCTCTCTCTCTCTCTCTCTCTCTCTCTCTCTCTCTCTCTCTCTCTCATATATATATATATATATATATATATATATATATATATATATATATATATATATATATATATATATATATATATATATAAAATATAAAAACCTGTTTTATAAAACGGTGCTCTCATGTTACTTAACCACTACGCCTCTCTCTCTCTCTCTCTCTCTCTCTCTCTCTCTCTCTCTCTCTCTCTCTCTCTCTCTCTCTCTCATATGTGAGAGTGCGTGGTCACAAGCTATTTGCCTAAGGTGTTCTATCAGAGTTTAACAGGATAAGGAAAAAGAAGATTGCAGGGACAAGGGAAAAAATGCATGAAGGGAAAGTTTTTACCTAAGCAAATATATAGGTTTTTCCCGATAAATAAGTGTATGATAATATAAAGATGCTTTTTATTATTATTATTATTATTATTATACATGAAGTTAAATTTTACCCATACTTATTTTATACACAAAGACACATATTGGAATTTTCAACTAGATAAGTGTATAGTAATACAGAATTGATTATTATTATTATTATTATTATTATTATTATTATTATTATTATTATTATTATTATTATTATTATTATGTGTGAATTAAAATGTTACTGAAGCCTACATATTGGGCTTTTTATAAATGTAATGTATTTTAGAACCACTATTATTATTAATATTATTATTATTATTATTATTATTATTATTATTATTATTATTATTATTATTATTATTATTATTATTATTGTGAACGTTTTGCGTGTGCGTATAGGTGTGAATTTTGAGTATCTGTATAAAAGGTATAATAACATCCTCTACTGTTTTTCTAATCAAAACAAAAATGAATAAATGGTGGGAGTGTATACGTGACAGTATACCATTAAAATAATGTGTACCATCTCACAGACGACCGAGATAAAAGTAATGTATTACACCATGCTATGTTTCATGTTCATGTTGACTTTGAGACTGAATTTCGTGAGAGTAAGTTAGGAGTTTATTTTAGAAATGACTACTGGCTGTATGTGTATGTGTATATGTATATATGTATTTATATATATTTATATATACATATATATATATATATATATATATATATATATATATATATATATATATATATATATATTATATTATATTATAGTATATATATATATATATATATATATATATATATATATATATATTTATTTATATATATACATACATACATACATACAGTACATACATACTGCATGTGGACATGTCCATAAGTGTAGAAAATATACATTCAGAAGAATATATACAAACAATTGATACGTACATGTCATTCAACAAGATTAACGGAGTTTATTGTATCATACGAAACATGAATTTATTCCAGAATTTATTACATAATTTATCGCCACCACCAACAAACAAAGAGAGTTACATCTGACACCGCTTAACCAAATAATGGAAGCTCTCTTGCCTGGTACGCTATTAATAATACTTTCCTTGTCGACGGCGTGAAATGTTAACGCACTGAGAGCAGGTTCTGATTGATAGCTCAGCAGTGACAGATTCCAGCAGGTGATTGATCATTGTTGTAGCTTTCAGTTGTGCTGGTCAGTTTGTTGTTCTGTAAAAGAAAACTATTGTGCCGGCTTTGTCTGTCCGTCCGCACTTCACTTTTCCTGTCCGCCCTCAGATCTTAAAAACTACTGAGGCTAGAGGGGTGAAAATTGGCATGTTGATCATCCACTCTCCAATCATCAAGCATACCAAATTGCAGCCCTCTAACCTCGGTAGTTTTTATTCTACTGAGTAGTTTTTATTCTAAAGTTAGCCATAATCGTGCTTCTGGCAACGCAGCAACACAAGCCACCACGGCCGGCTGAGAGTTTCATGGGCCGCGGGTCACACAGCATTATACCGAGACCACCGAAAGATCGATCTGTTTTCGGTGGCCTTGATTATACGATGCACAGAAAACTTGATTGCGCCGGAGAAACTTCGGTGTTTTTTACTCTTTTTTTTTTTGTCGTCAGTTAGAGAGAGGCAGATGCTTTCGTTTTAAAGAGGACCTGTTTTGTTTGCTGAATAAATTTAGGTCTTTTTAAAGTCTGTTTTGTACTTTTATGAATTTATCAGGCTTTTTTTCAAGGATTATTTTATAGGTATTTTGAGAAATGCATGACTTTTTTATTTCGTTAATTGTAAAGTCTATTTTTTTTCAGTTTTATGAAAATATTAAAGAAATATTTATCAAGATTTATTTTTTTAGGTAGTTGAAAAAATATACGACTTATACTTTCGTTATGTGCTATCCCGTAGGGGATTGGTGCCGTCAGTGCACCTCTTGCGGTGCACTGTAGGCGTTTCCCTTCGGCCCTTACTGCAACCCCTTTCATTCCTTTCACTGTATCTCCGTTTATATTCTCTTTCTCCCATCTTGCTTTCGTCAACCTTCTCCTAACAATTGTTTCAACGTTATTTTCAGCGCCGAATGACCTCATAGGTCGCAGGGCTTGGCCTTTGGCGTAAATTTTATATTCCAGTTCCAAAGTTATGCACTAATACTTCGGTTTTTTAGTATTCTAAAAAGAAAACTATTGTGCCGGCTTTGTCTGTCCGTCAGAACTTTTTTCTGTCCGCACTTTTTCTGTCCTCCCCAGGTCTTAAAAACTACTCAGGCTAGAGGGCTGCAAATTGGTATGTTGATCATCCACCCTCCAATCATCAAACATACCAAATTGCAGCCCTCTGGCCTCAGTAGTTTTTATTTCTTTAAGATTCAAGTTAGCCATAATCGTGCTTCTGGTAACTATATAGGATAGGCCACCATCGGGCCGTGGTTAAAGCTTGATGGACCACGGCTCATACAGCATTATACCGAGACCACCAAAAGATGGATCTGTTTTCGGTGGCCTTGATTATACGATGTAGCGGCTGTACAAAAAACTCGATTGCGCCGAAGAAGCATCGGCGCATTTTTTACTTGTTAAACTTAATCACAGTTTTATGTCCTAAAGCAATTTTGGAACGAAATTACTGAAACCATATCAATAATTTGTTGCCTACTTCTTGCGAATACGAAGCTAAGCATAACTTATTCTTGTTGCTTTGGGTAATTTCAGAAAATGGTAGGTTTTTTTATTACATTTGTATAATTTCTCCCCGAATTTGCATTAGTGTAACCTACTTTTTGAAGAGCCTTGTAAAGCTCACTACACACACACACACACACACACACACACACACACACACACACATATATATATATATATATATATATATATATATATATATAAATATATATATATGTATATGTATATGTATATATATATTATATATATATGTACATATACTATATATAAATATATATATATATATATATATATATATATATATATATATATATATATATATATATATATATATATATACATACATACATACATACATACATACTGTGTGTGTGTGTAATTTACGTTATTATTTCATGGCGAACCAATATTATCTTTCATTACTCTATAGCAATATTCTGTTATGTGGCGCAAGTAATCTATATAGGTAATGTTCAGGCTCTCTCTCTCTCTCTCTCTCTCTCTCTCTCTCTCTCTATATATATATATAGTATTTTCCCTTTTAGTTCATTCTGCACAATTTATTATGCATTGTCTTGGTTTCTGGGCCCAGGTCGATATGAATTGGTTTGAGTAAGCCAAATGTTGGTAGTATATAACTATGTAGCTTAGTATGTTTTAGAACGACATATATATATATATATATATATATATATATATATATATATATATATATATATATATATATATATATATACATACTTATAGTACGTGCATCTTTTCGTTTGTATGTATAAGCGATTTATGTGCTTTTATATCTTTCAATTATTATTTTATAGCGCAGCCAATCAGACAACAAAATTTATGAAGCCATTGTGTGAAAAGGAAATGAAGATAAAGCTGATGTATGAAGGTATAAATGTAAATCAATTGAAAAGAGCAAATGAATACGAGAGATGTTTCTTGGAAAGAAAGAATAGATTGACTTTGAATGAAGAGTCATATATGTAGCTTTCATGAATACTCAGAAACTTACCCCGTACAGTAAGAAGGAACTAAAGCATTATTATTTTTATTGTCAAGTCAGTAGTTAGGTAATACTCTATGGCTTATCTTTATGGTATTCTTGATTGATTTGATATTGATATGTTATTTTTACGACCGTTTACCTATGAATATATGGCAATGATTTAGTTCAAAAGACGAAACATTCCATGTAGGAATGTTTCGTAAGCTCTCAGTTCAGAGGTTTTTAAGGAACTCTCTCTCTCTCTCTCTCTCTCTCTCTCTCTCTCTCTCTCTCTCTCTCTCTCTCTCTCTCTCTCTCTCTCTGCGTGCGTTCTTCATTGATTGAATATTGGTGTAATATTGATGATGATTTTTTCATGAGAGCTCTCTCTCTCTCAACCCCCTACATTCTTTGTACAGTTGATATTGGTATAATATTAATGGCGTTAACTCATCACATCTTGACAATGCCAAGGTCGAAATGGATTGAATTTTTTGAGAGACTCTCTCTCTCTCTCTCTCTCTCTCTCTCTCTCTCTCTCTCTCTCTCTCTCTCTCTCTCTCTCTCTCTCTCTCAATGGCGTCGTTAATTCTGGAGAACATTTTCCCGCTGGCTCTGATGAAACAGAGGACGTCGCGCCTTGTTTATTTTGCCTAGATGTGCAAACACAGATATTCATATTTGCTTCCGGGGGATTTTGCTTTTGTCAGTCGCGTAGGCATCCCGCTACATCCCAATTCCTGCTGTTATTTTTGTTTTTGCTTGTTTGTTTGTTCAAGCAGTGTTTTTTTTTTTTTTTTTGGTCTTTCAAACAAAGTATCGAAGCATCGTGAAACAATGCATTGACGGATTGTATTTTTTAATATTTTTTTTGTCTTTAAAAAACATCGAATCATAGTGAAACACTGTACTTCTGTATAGCAGAGTAATAGATTATTCCGTTATGTATTGTGCGTATTTGTGTCTGCAGGGTGAGTTTTTTTATTTTTTTTTTTTTTGTCTTTTCAACAAAGTATCGAAGCACCGTGAAACAATGTATTTCTGTATTAGGACTGTAACAGATGATACTGTTTTTATATTGTAATGTGTATATTTGTTTTTGCAGGCAGAGTTTTTTTTTTTTTGGTTTTCTAAACAAAATATGGAAGCATCTTGAAACACTGTATTTCTGTATTAGCAGTGCAGCAGATTATACTGTTATATATTGCTTGGGATGTTTAAATTTTATGCAGGAGTTGGTTATGTGACGTGCTAGTGTTTTTTTTTTTTTTTATAATCACCTTTTTATATATTTTTCCCTTGAAGTTTTGTTTTAGGTCACATTTCTTCATTCTTTGCTGATTATCACATTTAATGCACTTTATATTCATACCTGAAATTTACGAATTACGTCCATAAATTTATTATATTTGTTTATGATGACTTTACTTCCTTCGTTACTAAACCAGTTTCCATTTTTCTTATAAGTCGAATGTCTTCATTGGCCTTATACCACCAACAAAGATCATTTTGACTTTTTGGCATTTTAGTAATTTTATTTCAATGATGGTTTTACCGAGACCCCAAGGAACATTCGCCATATTCAATGCTCTGTCAAATCCCAGCCGCAGAAGTGAATGAAATAATAGAAGAGAATTTTAAAAAATTATTTTTAGGGTTATGTCAAGAGAAAATTTACACCAATTATGAGTGAGAGTAGCATAAAAACTAGTACAATGAAACTCATTTTCTCAGCATTTCTTAACTAGTAAAATGAAACATTTTTTCTCAGCATTTCTGAAATAGTAAAGTGAAACCCATTTTCCCAACATTTCTGAAATAGTAAAGTGAAACCCATTTTTCCCAACATTTATGAAATAGTGAAGTGAAACCCATTTTTCCCAACATTTCTGAAATAGTAAAATGAAACCCATTTTTCCCAACATTTCTGAACTTGTAAAGTGAAACCCATTTTTCCCAACATTTCTGAACTAGTAAAGTGAAATTCATTTTTCCCAACATTCCTGAACTAGTAAAGTGAAACTCGTTTTCCTCAACATTTCTGAACTAGCAAAAGAAGAATAGTTTTCATGAATCCCTTTTGATGGAGATTAATCGACACCCAACTTATGAAAAGAGAGAGAGAGAGAGAGAGAGAGAGAGAGAGAGAGAGAGAGAGAGAGAGAGAGAGAGAGAGAGAGAGAGAGAGACTTCTGACAAATTTTCCCCAAGGTAATTCGCCCTCCTGCGAAACAGGTAAATGCTTTTAATATTTTCAAAGAAACTCAATATGAAGTTTTCCTCTGGGAAGCTAAGTTTTAAAATTGAAGTAATATCTCTTCTTTTATATTTGATTCCAATTTGAACAGTTTTTGGATTATTTACTAGCTTACATTTCATATTTGTTGAAATGAAGGTATAGTACATCATAAATGCTAAATGTTTAAACATTAGTAATAAAATCTCTATATCCTTAAATGTCGTGCCTCCATATTTATATGGCTATAGAGAATTTATTCTTCATTCCCTTAAAAATGGTCCATAAACTTCTTCTCGGAATTTAATAAAATCAATAATTTCTAAAAACATGAATTGCTTCATTGGTTTTATATACGTCAATTATTTCCTATACCGATCTGTCTGATGAACATTCCTTTACGTTAACAGTTTTTTATCCCCGTAGGGGGGTAGGGCCGTCAGTGCACCTCATGCGGTGCACTGTAGGCATTACTTAAGGTTTTTTGCGGCGTGCCTTCGGTCCCTAGCTGCAACCCCTTTCGTTCCTTTTGCTGTACCTCCTTTTATATTCTCTTTCTTTCATCTTACTTTCTACCCCCTCCTAACAGTTGATTCGTAGTGCAATTGCGAGGTTTTCCTCCTATTACACCTTTCAAACCTTCTCCTGTCAATTTCCGTTTCAGCGCGCAGTGACCTCATAGGTCTCAGCGCTTTGGCCTTTGGCCTAAATTCTATAATCGGTTCAATTCAAACAGTGCATTTCGTTTTTTTTTTATTTGTCCACAAACAATTTAAAGTTATGGTAGGCAGACAGGAGTTATGCAACCAGCAGATGTTATTCTGTTTCTGTAGAACAGTGATTCTCAAACTAGGTGCTGTGGCACCCTGGGGTGCCACAGGCAGTCCTAGGGGTGCAGCAAGATTGTCATGAATTTTGTCGTGGCTAGATCATCTCAGTGAACATTTGTAAAAAAAAAAAGTTTGCAGAAGTCTTCACATAATAATTATCTCTAATTGCTCCAAGTGCTCTAATTATGTTTATCTGATTCTTCTCATATGGTCTTTGTTTGTACAGTATATTCTGCATGTATGGTGTGCTGATTTTGGTTTGAGTATGGATAATAATTTTATTAATTAAATAAGAAGTTAATTCATCTGATATGGTGGGATGGTGAAGAAGGGGTGCCACGGTAATGATTACATTATTTAGGGTGCCATCACTCAAAAAAGATTGAGAACCACTGCTCTAGAAGGTTGCATTTCGTTTTGTGTATGTTTTGTGGAGAAGTCGCCCCCCAGAAGAAAAATGAATTATATAAAATATTAAAAGTCTGCAACGAAATACATTTATTTCACAGTGTTAGAGGATCGAACAGTTTGACGATTGATTAAAGTTGCTGAATCAGGTACATGCTTATTTTAATGAACTATAGTGTAGTTCCCCGTAGGGGGGCGGTGGTGGTAGTGCCGTCAAAGCACCTCTTGCGGGGCACTGTAGGCATTACTTAAGGTTCTTTGCAGGGTGCCTTCGGCCCCTAGCTGCAACCCCCTTTCGTTCTTTTTACTGTACCTCCTTTCATATTCTCTTTCTTCCATCTTACGATTACCCTCTCCTAGCAATTGTTTCATAGTGCAGCTGCTGCGAGGTTTTCCTCCTGTTACATCTTTCAAGCTTTTACTGTTAATTTCCGTTTCAGAGCTGAATGACCTCATAGGTCCCAGTGCTTAGCCTGTGGCCTAAATTCTAAATTCAATTCCTATAGCGTAGTCACTTTTTAAACGTGAAATTCTCACAGAACAGTTGCTGCATTCTTTGCGGCAGATTTAGGAATTGTTGCTTCCTCACCAGTGAACGTCGTCATATTTGCATCAACAGCAACCTATTGCAGAAATTGTTTGGGAAATATGTGCATCCCGAAAAACTAATGCGTACGTAAAATGGACCGATTTGGATTTTATATTTGCCGTTATGGGAAAAATTTGTGAACGTTTGTGTCATATCACCGAGGCTAAAGTACTTAATGCATATATTTATTGCAGCAAAAGAGTCTAGATTACGGTTTCAAATGTGATGGAGTGGTACTTTTAACCGAAGTGGCGGAATATTTCCATTTTCAAGCTGTTATTATATTTTCATATACTGTTATGAATATATATATATAAATATATAAAAGTATATATATATATATATATATATATATATATATATATATAGTCAATTCATACCTCGTGGGGAGTTTCATATATACGTTACGTTTATTGATAACTAAGGTATATATATATAATATATATATATATATATATATATATATATATATATATATATATATATATATATATATATATATATATATATATAAATATACATAAAAGTATGTGTAAAATATATATATATATATATATATATATATATATATATATATATATATATATATATATATATTTTGTTAACCACTCTGTTTGTTCGTCTGCCTGTTTCTTAATAGGATTTCGCAAAAGGTCATGTGCCGGTCAAATTCTGTACCAAAAGCGGGCCAAGTGGATTCCAAAATGGGATTAGATTTTCGGGAAATTTCCAATCCTGTCTAAGCGGACGTGGGCTGGTGGATAGGGGGTTTGGGAATGCTGTGGGGTTGCTGTGTAGAAAGGAGGTTGGTGTGAGGTTTCTGTGGGGGTTGTCTTGACAGGTCAAAGGTTAGAAATCTCTGGATGTTCTTGTGTTGTCGTGGTTTCAAAAGTTCAAGCGAAGATGCAGAGCATTAGTACCATAATACTATTCTTGCATTTTAATACATTTTTATCTGTTTATTATTTTCTTTTTTCTCTTTTAATAAGTGAGATCTCCTCTTTCTTCATTTCCCCTCTCCTTCCCTTACTTCTTCCTAATGAACACCATATTCTTTGGAAGCTTGAATTTCAAGCTTGTTCCATTTGAATAGGGTTCGTCTTCTGGATAATAATAATAATAATAATAATAATAATAATAATAATAATAATAATAATAACTGATAAATATCAAAAGACCTGAAAATCGAAATAAGAAGGATATGGAATATGCCAGCGTACCCATAATCATAGGAACACTAGGCACGATCCCAAGATCCCTGAAAAGGAATCTGGAAAAACTAGATGCCGAAGTAGCTCCAGGACTCATGCAGAAGAGTGTTGTGCTACTAGAAACAGCGCACATAGTGAGAAAAATGATGGACTCCTAAGGAGGCAGGATGCAACCCGGAACCCCACGCTATAAAAACCACCCAGTCGAATAGGATGACTGTGATAGACCAAAAAATATTAATAATCACTGTTAAACTTTGAATCGAGACTGGACAACTTTTTAACCCCTTTTTCTGAGTCTTGCATTGTGAAAAAGCAGTCCTTTCATAGTCATGTTTACAAACGATTATCGATGCCATTGTTACGATTTCATATATGTATTTGGGTGAGGTTTTCTATGATAGTTATGAAAGTTCTGTTCATGAATCTACTTTTGGTTAATTCATAAATAAATTTCCGTGGGCTGTTCATCCTTCAGTTGCTTTAGTGTTGGGATTGTAGTGAATTTGATTAACGACTAAATATTTTTTTATTGCTACAAACGTAAACGCTGCAGAAAAAGATATATTCTGTAGTTGCCAAAGAGCACCTGTGATATTATACATTGTTTTCCTCGCTTCCAAATAAAATTACATCTTTAATAGTCTCTCTCTCTCTCTCTCTCTCTCTCTCTCTCTCTCTCTCTCTCTCTCTCTCTCTCTCTCTCTCTCTCTGTCGTCGTTTATATATACGTATATTGTCAAAGAAGCCAGAAAGACAAAGAGAAAATTAATATACAAATGTCTTCAAATTCTTAATATCTCCTTTACCTTTTCCTTTCTTTAAACCGTCTCAGAATTATTAAACAATTTCTTTAACAATCTTAATATCTCCTTTTCCTCCTCTTCCTTTAAACCGTCTTAGAATTGTTAAACAAATTCTTTCAAATTCTTAATATCTCCTTTTCATTCTTTTTCTTTATACCGTCTCAGGAGATTCCAGAATAAAGAGAACGATTGAAGCCAAAGACTACAAAAAAAAAAAAAAAAAAATGGCAGGACCAACGTAATTTAATTCAGCCCGCTGCCAGGTTTTGGAAATTCGGGAAAAAGGATTCTATTTGGTCTGGGATTACCGTGTTTGGACATTGCCGTGATTGAATGAGATGAGGAAGGATAGTAGGATAGTAGGATATTCGTAGTTGTACGCAGGATTGTGGGTAATTTGGAGAGGTAACTGTGCTGGAAACTTTGGAAGGAGAGACACCCCGTTTTTCTCTGCTTGAGTATGTATGTATATATATATATATATATATATATATATATATATATATATATATATATATATATATATATATATATATATATTATATATATATACTGTATATATATATATATATATATATATATATATATATATATATATATATATATATATATATAATATTTCCATGTTAGTTTACCGAAGTGGTAAAGTACAGGATTTCAAAAACTGTAACGGCTGGATTGCTTTGAAAACCCATAATTAGCAAATATTTATTATTTTGTCCCCAAATGAAACCATTCCCTTTTCCTCCTCACCAAGCCATACAAAAACCACCTTCTTTCCGTTTCAAGTGATCAGAGGATTTCACGTCAGACCAAAATCTCGGACGACAAGTCATACATTTTAACTTGTAAAAAAAAAAAAACTAATAGCCTTTATAAATTGGTATGACAGGAAGGCTTGCTTTTGACAGTGGAAATACGTGGCCATTTCAAAGATTATTTATGGATCTCTTTACGAGAATCATCCGTGCGTTAGGTGCAGCAATAAACAAGAATATTGAACGCTGTACCAAGAACTTAAAATAAAATTCTTATTTAACGCAGGGCGTGTATTCTGTTTCCACTTGGGTTTGGAATCTCTTCCAGTTTAAAAATAATATCTGTATGGAAACGTTAAGGTTATTATTTGTGGGCAAAAGATGAAATAAAATTCGTATTTAACAAAGGGCGTATATTCTGTTTCTACTAGGGTAAAGAAAAAAAAAACAGAAGGAATGTCTTCCAGTTTAGAAATATCTGTATGGAAATGTGAAAGTCGTTATTGGCAATAAAAGCAAATATATTTTCCATTACATAGCCTGTTCGGATAGCGTGACGCCATTGCTAGATATTGTATTATTAAGTAGGGAGAATTCCATTTACCAGGTAGAAGTCTAAATGGCTCGCCTTACTGCTCTGTAATGTTCCCATGCAATGATATTCTTCCATTACTGGGCTTATTTTGCGCTGCATTTTTAGTTTCTGTAAAAGAAAACTATTGTGCCGGCTTTGTCTCTCCGTCCGCACTTTTTCTGTCCGCCCTCAGATCTTAAAAACTACTGAGGCTAGACGGCTGCAAATTGGTATTTTGATCATCCACCCTCCAATCATCAAACATACGAAATTGCAGCCCTCTAGCCTCAGTAGTTTTTTAAAATTTTATTTAAGGTTAAAGTTAGCCAAGATCGTGCTTCTGACAACGATATAGGATAGGCCACCACCGGGCCGTAGTTGAAGTTTCATGGGCCGCGGCTCATACAGCATTGAGATAGGTCTATTTTCGGTGGCCTTGATTATACGATGTAGCGACTGTAAAGAAAACTCGATTGCGCCGAAGAAACTTCGCCCCAGTTTTTACTTGTTATGTTGAGATGGTGATGTAGTCTGTAACATATTTATCCCTTTTAACCTCAAGGATTTTAATTTTCAGAGTTTAAAATTTGATTTAATACGACTGAGGTATAATATTTATCTTGTTTTACCTTACGAATGTTGTCTTCCTAAGTTCAAAATATGATTTAATGTTAATGGAGAAGTCCGTTTTGCCTTTCTGCTTATTATTTTTATATTTATTATTGTTTGTATAATGTTTTGTTTATATTCATATGTTCCTATCTCAGAATCTTGGAGAAATCAAATATTACCATTTGTAATCATTTCCGGTTACAAGAGAAGGTTTCAAATATAACCAACTGTGTTTTTTTTTAAATTTGTACAATATATTATTTATATTTATATATTCATATCTCAGGGTCTTCGAAAAATCAAATATTGCCATTTGTAATCATTTCTTTCTACCAAAGAAGGTTTCAGATAAGGCACCGAGAATAGGACACTTCTTATAAGCTCGTTCCCATTTTCTCAAAATACCTCTCTATTTCCGTTGCTTGCAGTTCTTGGTTCCATATCTCCTCTAATTCCAGGTATATTTCCATTTTCTTTTGTTTTCTTCTTTTGCACCGGAGATCTGCTTCAAATCCCCCTCCTGAGCCGGCCATTTATATGCAGATGACGTTACTTTACAAAAAATATATCTCTCAAAAAAGACGAGAAGAAAATCTCGCGTTTGTTACTCTCTCTCTCTCTCTCTCTCTCTCTCTCTCTCTCTCTCTCTCTCTCTCTCTGCAAGAAAACCCATCCCATTCCTTAGGTGTAACCCACTCTGCTCTCTCTCTCTCTCTGCATGAAAACCCATCTCATTCCTTAGGTGTAACCCACTCTCTCTCTCTCTCTCTCTCTCTCTCTCTCTCTCTCTCTCTCTCTCTCTCTCTCTCTCTCTCTTGCATGAAAACCCATCCCATTCCTTAGGTGTAACCCACTCTACTCTCTCTCTCTCTCTCTCTCTCTCTCTCTCTCTCTCTCTCTCTCTCTCTCTCTCTCTTTGACATAATTATACTTTATACTCCTCCAGACACAACAATGTATGAGAGATTAAGTATTAAGCTTTCCTTATCTCTCAAATTTTTTTCGTGCTTAGAAAGATAACAGTATGATTTGAAAGGATCCTGAAAGAGAGGTTTTAAGATGAACGTTCTTTCATTAAGTTGAACAAAAGCGATTGAAAGGATTTGACAAAAATGATGGGGTAAGAAAATAAAATCCTAGAAAGTGTTAAAGTGTGTTCATCTTGAAGAAGGAATGGAAGATGGAGTGTTTTCAGAAAGGAATAAAATTCACAGGTGTTTATAGAATGACAAGATGAAGATATAAAG
>NC_089780.1:25490165-25492665 GCF_040412425.1 Macrobrachium rosenbergii | reverse complement strand
CGTTCCAAGTCCCAAGACTTATATCTGCTTCATAAGAAAATTAAAGTATGGACATAATTGCGATAGAAAACAAATAACTTGTGGATCTTGTGGGTTTGTGTAGTTAAAATAAATCTTCAATTGTGTAAAAGTGGATTCTGTTTTACGTTATAATATTTAATTAGTGTGGGAAAAGCTTTACAAATGTGTGTGATATATACGAATTGGGCAAAGTTACACTTTGACGGCAACCTGATAAGGCAAAAGTGTTTTTAATATATATTATTTTTGAGAACTACCTATAAAACACTTAACTGGAGGGGACACATGCCGTTCTTAGCAAACAAGTGATGCTTGGTAATCAATATTAAGTACTGTGTGGTCATGTTTTCATGTGGAATTCAGTAAAACAACAAAATGACTTTGCAGTGGAGGTTAAACGATCAGCGTAAACACATGAAGATTGATTTTATAACTGACAAGTAATCCTGTTTATTTAAAAAAATGTAAACAAATAAAAACATGAACATAATTATAGCCCCATGGACGTGGTAAATATAATTTGCCTTTGGAATTTAATAAAAACATCTAAATAACTTTCCGATGGAGGTTTAAGTATCAAGTAAACATATTAACATTGATTTGATTTATAAATAAGCAAGCAAACATGTTTATGGTAAAATGTACCCAAAAAAGCAAATAAAAAAAAGCGTGAACTTTATCATAGCCCCATGGACGTGGTAAATATAGTTTGCCTTTGGAATTTAATAAAAACAAATAAATAACTTTCCGATGGAGGTTTAAGTATCAAGTAAACATATAAACATTGATTTGATTATTAATTAAGCAAATAAACATGTTTATGGAAAACGTACCAAAAACCAAAAAAAAAAAAAAAAAAACACATGACCGTAATGATAGCCCCAGGAACGTGGTATAATTACATTATGTTTTGGGGAAATCGGATATTATCCCAGGAACATCTCCACACGGCGTAATGAGACGTGTCTTTCAATCGATACCTGTTCAATGCCACGGAATCAACTTGGTATCGGAATTTCTTTTCACTGCTGGTCGAGTTAATGATCTCTCTCTCTCTCTCTCTCTCTCTCTCTCTCTCTCTCTCATTTATTTTACTGGATGGATGTTTTCAATGAATCAAGTGACTCATTTGCATTTTTCGGAAACGTCGTTTCAATATATTTTGTGTATTTTTCCTCATTTTCGTATATATTTCTGACTGTCGTAAGAATTTTTTAATCCAACTAAGATTCTACTGTATAGTGTTGACTTTTTGTTATATATATTACGTATTTGATATTCTTACATTCGTATTTATTTGGCACATACATAGAACTACGAACATATTTATGCAGTATATATATATATATATATATATATATATATATATATATATATATATATATATATATATATATATATATATATATAAATATATATATATATATATATATATATATGTATACATATATATATATATATATGTGTATATATATATATATATATATATGTATATTGTACATACATACATACATACATATATACATATATACATACATACATACATACATACATACATACATACAGATAACCAACAAACGTGGGTTCAGTGTACCATCACTCAAAAAAAAATTCATATACCCTTTTAAGCATGACTAAATATACTACGGACCTATTTCTCATGCTGTATTATTACAGTTGTACCCTTACACCTAAGTAATTATTCCTATCGTAATCCCTAATGAGGCTAATAGTGTTATCATTACCATTACCATAAGATAGTAATACCCTTGGGTAATAACATTCGCCTTTAGTTTTCTCTAAAAGAAAACTATTGTGCCGGCCTTGTCTGTCCGTCCGCACTTTATTGCCGGCTTTGTCTGTCCGCCCGCACTTTATTGCCAGCTTCGTCTGTCCGCCCGCACTTTATTGCCAGCTTCGTCTGTCCGTCCGCACTTTATTGCCAGCTTCGTCTGTCCGCCCGCACTTTATTGCCAGCTTCGTCTGTCCGCCCGCACTTTATTGCCAGCTTTGTGTGTCCGTCCGCGCTTTATTGCCAGCCTTGTCTGTCCGCCTGTCCGCCTTGTCTGTCCGTCCGCACTTTATTGCCAGCTTTGTTCTGTCCGTCCGCACTTTATTGCCGCCTTGTCTGTCCGTCCGCACTTTATTGCCAGCTTTGTCTGTCCGCCCGCACTTTATTGCCAGCTTCGTCTCTGTCCGCCCGCACTTTATTGCCAGCTTTGTGTGTCCGTCCGCACTTTATTGCCGGCTTTGTCTGTCCGCCCGCACTTTATTGCCAGCTTCGTCTGTCCGCCCGCACTTTATTGCCGGCTTTGTGTGTCCGTCCGCACTTTATTGCCGGCCTTGTCTGTCCGTCCGCACTTTATTGCCGGCTTTGTCTGTCCGCCCGCACTTTATTGCCAGCTTCGTCTGTCCGCCCGCACTTTATTTGTGTGTCCAGCTTATTGCCGGCTTTGTCTGTCCGTCCGCACTTTATTGC
>NC_089780.1:25457665-25485165 GCF_040412425.1 Macrobrachium rosenbergii | reverse complement strand
CCAAACATTCAGCTCATGGCGATAGCGCACGTCATCGCTGATTGCCAACTTTGCAGCCTTACCTTCAATTTTTTTTGTTTTGATGTTAAATCGAATCGGTGAGCAACCGTTTTTCTTTGGTCAGTCTTTAAGAAATGAACCACAAAACCATGCAGTCTTCTCTGTTGCTGAGTGATGCTGGGCTTGCAGCAACATGAAATGGCATACCAGTTTTTCAACTCGACGTTAACGAGTCTTTTTGAGCAGCAAATTGGAGACTTTCTTGGTCTACCTGGAGCATGATGACATTTGAGGTGGAAAGTGACCATGAGTAGATCGTCACCACGATGACTGCATCATCAGTTCCTGAACAAAGGACAGCGTGAATGGCTTAGCTATCCAGACGTGAAATGAATCGGGGCATTCTGGCCTCTGGGTTCTTGTCCATCTGATTGTACAGCTGAGGGTTAGCCATGGTGCCCTAATGGAGGACGTATGTTTGGTACAAGAAATTTTTTAATGCCTGCTGTAATGTTTATTTTTGCCTTTTTTTTTAAACTACTTTTTTTTGTTTATTTAACTTGATTTTGTTTAAACACCCGGCTGCCTTTTGGTTTTTCTTGGATTTTGGTTTTTATCTTTTAAAAGACCTGACTCAAGAGGAATTGTATATAATGTAAATAAAATTAATTTTTAAGAAGGGATTTTATTGTGTTTGTTGTTTTCCTACTTTGTTTGTTGCATCTGCCGTCAGTCATGACAGCACCACCCCTTCCCCTCACCTACTATGTTAAAGAACCTGAATAATGGCATTTATTTCATTTATGTTACAATGGAGAGAGAGAGAGAGAGCGAGAGAGAAAAGTCTGTTTTATAATTTTTTACCTCGGCATTTAAGAAGCAATGGGGTTGTTTAGAGCATTGAGAGGAGAGAGAGAGAGAGAGAAAAAAAAAAGAGAGTCACGTAAAATTATAATTTTTTTTTCTCTTTAGGTGAGAGAGTGTCACGTAAAATTATGATGGTTTTACCTCGAGGAACTGCTGGTTCCCCGAGAGAGAGAGAGAGAGAGAGAGAGAGAGAGAGAGAGAGTTCAGTTGAAAGACAATTTTTGGGTCTGAGTCACAACAAGAATTAATATACATAAATCCTTTCCCACGTGCCTTCAAGACTTTTTGATTTGATAGTTCTCGTTATTCGGTTTGCTCACGCCGAAGAAGATGGTCAGTGGGGTCTGGTTGAAGAAGAATTCCTTCGATGACTCCAAGATCGAGGCTTGTGATTTTTATGACAGGACAAATGGACTTCGAGGCTTATTGAGTCGACGTTGGTCGAGTTTTGAGCAGCAAATTGGAGCACGGGTTTTTCCATACTGAAGTGGAGCACGACAGAGGTGGAGTGTGACCATGAGTAGTCGTGTGACCACGAGCTGCTCATCTTTGATGACAGCGTGAGGCTGTCCTGACGTCTCCATCGGGGTATTCTGGCAAGAAACCTTCTTGTCCTGTTGTACAGCTGAAATATGTCTTGGAAGAACCCCGATGGAAAACGGATTTTTTAATGTATTTTTTTTATCTGCCTGCTGTTGTTTATTTTATTACTTTTTTTAATATGCAAAGCATAGTGATTTCTAGTTTATTTAACTTGAAAGATTTTGTTTAGAACTAACCTTTGGTTTTTCTTGTGAAACCTTTATGGTTTTATCTTTTCCAGACCTGACTCAGATTGAAAAATATTGTAAATAAAACCATTAATTTTAAGCTCATTTTATTGTGAAATTAGTAACACAGAATTTTAATCCTTTGTTTGAATGCAATTGCCGTCATTGTCATGACAGCCCCGTCCTGAGTATGTTAAAGAACCTGATAACGGCCTACTGTAGAAATCGTTGACAATGATCCACACTTTAACTTTTTTTTGAATGAAAGAACGAGAACAATTCCCAAACATTCAAAAAGAGAAATTTCACAACATGGCGAAGCTATTAGTCATATGCTGATATCATCCAACAAATAGCCCAAATGAAAGTCAATTTTATGATTTGGAATGAGGTGACTGTGTAAATGAAGAATAGTATCTGATGCAGTAACACGGAGAAAGTCATAGAACTAACATCCGTTCCAAACTTTTAAAACAAAGAAAAGCAACCACAAAACCATGCACGGTCTTCTCTCTGTTGCTGAATATGATGTTGAAGAATTGCTGAATAAAACATGAAATGATGATATACAGAAATACCATATATTTTCAACTCACGATATATAGCACTATAACTTCATCTTCTTTTCCCAGAAGGATCTTTTCCAGAAAATTAGAAAGTTCTAGTTCAAAAGAGCCAAAAGGTTTGCAGAACAAAAGATTATACAATTGGTCTACCTACTGCCTCAATATGATGTCTTTTGACTCTTGAAAAAGGACTAAAATAAGAGTAGGCCTTCCAAGATTCTCACTTTTAACGATGACAAAAGTCATATGAAAGATATTTGTTTTACCAGTTTCTTTTAACAAAGGATGAAAATACATCTCTTTAATGTATTTAGCTAATCCAGGAACGTGAAATGAAGGATGCGCCAGCATCCCTGGCCTCTATGAAGGTTATTAGACAAAGTATAGATTCAGGTCAATCCATCTGATTTCCTCTGAGTTGTTAAGACTAGAGGCTGTATCTAACTCCTGTCACTCAGCCTGAAAATACAAGAAATGTAAAATGAAAAATAGCTATAATAGAAACTTAAAATAATTGTACTTGGAGAGAGGCTATAGCAGAAAAAGTACATAACTTTCCATTTGTTCTGTGGAGGGGGTTACAAAAATCTAAATGAAAAAGATACAGATGTGTAACTCATTTGCAAAAGCTTTTGACAAGGTAGATTTATGAAGAAAACAAACATTGAGAGAGAGAGAGAAGAGAGAGAAAATAGAAAACAGAGAGAGAGAGAGAAATCGGATGAAGCTACGTAAAAATTATAATTTTTTTACATCTGTTTGTGATATTTGCATTTATGAAGAAATTTCAGAGAGAGAGAGAATAAGAGAGAGAGAGAGAGAAGATAGAGAGAGAGAGAACAAAATCACGTAAAAGATTATAATTTTCAATGAACTCAAGCAATGCTATATGCATATAAAGGACCTGAAGCAATCACAAACAAGAGAGAGAGAAAGACCTTGAGAGATGTTGAATAGAGAGATGCAATGAGAAATAGAGATTGAGAGAGAGAGAGAGTTCAGTGGAAAGACAATAAGAAAACAAAAACATGCGTCTGAGTCAAAACAAGAATCTAATATACATAAATCCTTTCTCGCGTGCCTGTGGAGGGAGACTGATTGATTTACCATAGTGTCATATATTATTCTTGAAAGGAGAAGAGAACTTGCTCACGCCGAAACAGAAGATTACCGAAAACATCATGGAACTAAAATTATCAAAAGCTGGCCTGTACCATTCGCTCTGAAGAAGAATTCCTTCGATGACTCCAAGATCGGAGGACTCATAGATTTTTAAGAATAAGCTCGACAAATTCCGGCATCCAAATGGACTTCGAAGATGCAAAATATATTGATGGTGTCTACTGCGTGATATGTGGCAGTTATTTCGAGTGAAGTATTAAAAGGCTTTGCTGTGGGTTTTTCCATACTGAGCTCGTAAGCTTTCTGTCTTTATTTTACAGGACTCTCTCTCTCTCTCTCTCTCTCTCTCTCTCTCTCTCTCTCTCTCTCTCTCTCTCTCTCTCTCTCTCTCTCTCTCTCTCTCTAAGTATCTTTATCGTGATAATCAGATTTAGCAAATAAGAAGTATGTACAGAAATGGCAAGAAACCTACCAATAATTGCATACTTCTCTCTCTCTCTCTCTCTCTCTCTCTCTCTCTCTCTCTCTCTCTCTCTCTCTCTCTCTCTTTAAATCTTTCATTGCAAGTTTCAAACTAAACAACTAAAGGGCAATTTAAGAAAGGGAAAGATGCCGTCTAAGTATGGCAACCAAGTATTGCATGCCATTCTTGACCCTCTCTCTCTCTCTCTCTCTCTCTCTCTCTCTCTCTCTCTCTCTCTCTCTCTCTCTCTCTCTCTCTCTCTCTAAATCTTCAGCTGAAAACACTTATGGACAAAGTCAACAGGCCATACACCCAAGAAGGCTCCAAAAGGAAATCAGCCTGGAGAGAGAGAGAGAGAGAGAGAGAGAGAGAGAGAGAGAGAGAGAGAGAGAGAGAGAGAGAGAGTTATAAGAAAGGGTAATAAATGAACAAATGTGAGGTAAACCTCTCTCTCTCTCTCTCTCTCTCTCTCTCTCTCTCTCTCTCTCTCTCTCTCTCTCTCTCTGTTGTGCTGTACCTTCAATGAAAAACTAGTAAACACCATGTTTATTTTTCCGTAGGTGTGCAAACACAGATATCACCATTCGCTTTGCGTGCTGCCGTTTCACCGTAGGATTTTTTTGCACCGAAACCCTTTTTCCTTTTGCCTTTCTGTGTTCCGGTATTTTTGTGAATCCTAAAATGCTATACTGGCATTTTTTTTTTATTTTTACGGATCGCCCTTTTGATTTTTTCCGTATTTAAAAAATGCTAGATATTATGGATCACCATTTTCAATTTGTATTATTTACAAACATGCAAGATGATATTATGGAATATTGTCGTCAGCTGTAATACGAAATTTACCGACCATTTATGAATTTCCACAAAATTATTTGTATTAATTTTTGGATAATTAAATTATATGGTTCCTTTTATTTTTTTTTATATATTACCAAATGTAAAACTGCTCGAGTAGAGGAATACAAATTATAATTAGGAAGTAGATTCTGCCCTCTCATTTGCAATAACGGATCATTGCTTGCAAATGTTACTTCAGTAGGAAAAGAGTTCATTTTATTGTTGTATGCCACGATCAGCTTTGAATGAAAGTCTTGCTATTTCTATCAAACTAATCATTATATGCATATTTATATATATATATATATATATATATATATATATATATATATATATATATTTATATATATATTTTTTATATATTGTATTTATATATATTTTATATATTGTATATATATATGTATGTATGTGTATTCATTCAGACTTGTTTTCCATCAATTTGGATAAAAAAATAAAATTATCTTATTTCTAAGAGACCAATAGCTTATAGACCCCTAAGGACTGGAATCATTGTTTTAATATTCAATTTTTAATATTACTTTCGAGATTTCCTTAAGTACACTAATATAGGTCAAAAAGGTCACCTTTCATTACACAAAGGTCACCTTCTAGGACAAAAAGGTCACTTCTAGGACAAAAGGTCACCTTCTAGGACAAAAAAGCCACCTTTTAGGTCACGAAGGTCACCTTCTAGGTCACAAGGGTCACCTTCTTGGTCATAAAGGCCATCTTCTAGTTCACAAAGGTTACCTTCTAGGATTTCAAAGGTTACCTTCTAGGTCACAAAGGTCACTTTCTAAATCACAAAGGTCACCTTCTAGGTCACATTCTAGGTCACAGAATCTCCTTCTAGGTCACAAAGGCCATCTTGTACTTCACAAAGGTCACCTTCTAGGTCACAAAGGTCACCTTTTAGGTCACAAATGTCACCTTCCAGGTCACAAAGGTCTCTTTCTAGGTCACAAAGGCCACATTCTAGGTCACAAAAGTCACCTTCTAGGTCACAAAAAAGGTTACCTTATAGGTCAAAAAGGTCATCTTCTAGATCACAAAGGTCACCTTCTAGGTCACAAAGGCCACCTTCTAGGTCACAAAAAGGTCACCTTCTTGGTCAAAAAGGTCATCTTCTAGGTCACAAAGGTCACCTTCTACGTCACAAAGGCCACCTCCACCCAGTCTGAAACACTACTTGGAGAACACTCAACCAACTTTCTACAAAAAATTAATAAGTAAATAAAATGAGAGTTCTAAAAGGTAGAATAACCTAATCACGTTGAATATGATTACCTTATTACAAAATGCTTGTGAGAGTCCACTGCATTTGGCAGATACTTCATTAGTATGAGACAGAACGAATTAGCAAGTAATTAACAATGGACTTTTCGAAAAAATTAGGTCTTTTTTTTCCTCGTCTGCAAAATTTTGAGAGCAACATGGTACAGTTTATAAAAATAGACGTTGTTCAAGAAAATTGTCAGTAGTTGAAATTGTCAATATATATATATATATATATATATATATATATATATATATATATATATATATATATATATATATATATATATATATATATATATATATATATATATATATATATATATATATATATATATATATATATATATATATATATATATATATATATATATAGTATATATATATTTATTTAATAAATATATAATTATATACATATATATATTATATATATATATATATATATATATATATATATATATATATATATATATATATATATATATATATATATATATATATATACTTAGGAAATTCCTAATCAGAACTCTTTCCTATACCAGCGAAAACACGAAACTACTACAGATTACTGATGAGGAAAATTGAGAATGTAACGAAGTTTAAAAAATGGCAATTTCGGCTGGAATAAATGCACGAATTTGTGTCTTAATGTACACGAAAACCAAACAGAAAACCGACGCATTTTTCGCGTAATTTGTCGAATTAGAGGCGCCTCTAATTGATCAAAAGACTCGAGTTAAAAAAGATATATGGTGAAAAAAGTCCTCTAAAAATGTATTGGGTGGAAAAGAAGGTGTTCCATTAATCAGGAGAGGAAAGTACGAAAGAAATTATCCGGGCAAAGTGCGTTTCTGCATCTTCTTTTGTACCTGGGCTCCGTTCTTCACTAAGATTTCCCACGAGAGAGAGAGAGAGAGAGAGGATAGATTGTGAATGCTGGCTGCTGAGAGTGTTTCCTAAACTCTGTTTCGTTTTTGTTTGGAAAAGGAGTTTTAATGTTAAATTTAGGTCAAAGGCCAAGCGATAGGACCTATGTTGAGGTCATTCAGGGCTGAAAATAATACGTACATACACGTACATACATACATATATATATATGTGTATATGTATATACATACATGCATAAATGTGTGTGTGTTTGTTTGCATGTATGTTTGTGTGTGTGTGTGTTTTAATTAACCCTATTATGACATAAAATACCATACTGTATTACCAACTTTGGTCAAAGTAATCACCGATCCCAAATTCACAAAAATATAATAATTAAAGAAACAAAAAAAAAAAAATCACAGATCTGGTAACACCACTGTATATTAAGAAAAATAATAACTCCGTGACTTTTACTAGCTTACGTCAGTATATCAACAGAGACCAGTACTGGTGGAAGACATAATTCAATTGCGCGTAACATGATGCAGGGCCTGTATAAAATGGTTCTCTATATTTTGCAGAATTTTTTTATATGAGTTTTTTTTTTGTCTTTTATTCGGTCTGCTACAAATACATGTTAGAAACAGACCAGCAGAAATTTATTATTTTTTTGAATAAAATGCAACAGGATTTGCATTCCTATTGTATACTGTTGCTGATTCATAGATTTTAGGCATACATGCCAAGCACTAGGGTAACTAAGGCCATTCAGCGCTGCAACGGAAATTGACAGTAAAAGTTTGAAAGGTGTAACAGGAGGAAAACCTCAAAGCAGTTGCACTATGAGTCAATTGTTGTTAGGAGAGGGTGGACAGTAAGATGGAAGAAAGAGAATATGACAGGAGGCACAGTAAAAGAAACGAAAGGGGTTGCTGCTAGGGGCCGAAGGCACGCTGCAAAGACCCTTAAGTAATGCCTACAGTGCACCGCGTGTGGTGCACTGACGGCGCTTTCCCCCTACGGGGAGTATACTGTTGCGTAAAGGAATTTCTTGAATGAATTCTGGTTAGTGATAGTTTTTTTAAAATTATGAATTCTAATTTAATTTATGAAATCAGCTATATGTATCATCTTTTTTATATATTTACTTTTATTTTGCGTGAATCATTATATTTCCGGTGACTTATTCCTTGTAATAAATACTAAATTCAAATACTACCATATATATATATATATAATATACCACATATATATATACAAATGTTGTCATATTATAAATATATGGTATATATATATATATATATATATATATATATATATATATATATATATAATATATATATATATATATATATATATATATATATATATATATATATATGTGTGTGTGTGTGTGTGTACCATATATATATATATGATACAATATTATATATATATATATATATATATATATGAGTGTGACCTAAGTATTATTCAAGGATTTTCTCCATGTGAATAAAAAGTAAACAAAAAGATGATACATATTTTCATTTAAATTAGAATTCATAAAAAAACTAGTTGCATCGAAAATTTAAAATAAATACACATTAAAACACACACACCATATATATATATATATGTATATATATGTATATACACACATACATGTGTGTGTGTGTCATACATACAGAAATAAGCTGTTTTAAAATAAAATGAAAACACCATTTCATTTAAAAACCATACATACATACATAACACTTCCAGAAAAAACCACTTAAACTCCAGGTTTTACAAAACACACAAACACACACACACACACAACACACACACACACACACACGCACAAAAAAGGAATTCCACCGAAGCCAAAACACTGAAATAATGAATTCATTAGTCGTCGACTCCCATTTCTCGCTTTTGAATTTATCCTAATTTCTTCTTTTTGTCATTCTGGTGAATCCGTTGGAATTCAATTCGGCTCTCCCGGAGAGGTAATGAGTTTAATCTCTCCCCCAGAGATGTGTTTAGGAGGAAATGCGGATTTCGGAGATGAGTTGGAAATGAATTTGTAGTGTAGAGAGGATTCAGGAGAAATTGTTGGCTATAATTCGTTTTCGCTTCGTAGCTCAAAATTTGACGGATATATAAACGATTGAAAGTGCGCTGTTTTCAAAGGAGTTGGGCACAGAAGCTTTCTTGTATGTGTCTGTGTATACATGTATGTATATGTATATATTAAATATATATATATATATATATATATATATATATATATATATATATATATATATATATATATATATATATATATATATATATATATATATGGATATATGTTTATAAATATATGTAATAAATATATATACATATATATATTATATATACATTATATATATACATGTATATATATGTGTGTGTGTGTGCGTATGTTTGTATGTAATGGAAATATATTTGATTATGGAATAAAATTCTCGTTTCTAGTTTAACGCAGGATTCGTATTTATGCTATTATACTGTATTTTAAAGATATTCCTTATTTTAGCTGTCACGTTAATATTTTGGAACCGGTTATTAAATAAATGAAAAATGCTGGGAATTTTTTGTGGGTATTTGTGTCCACAGCAACACATAATACCATACCCATAATTTCTTTCTGTGCTTTTAAAACCCCCTGATTTTTATTGTTTTAAAGTAATGAAATTAAATAACACTGTATTCATAATTTAAATCTGTACTTTAAAAATCTCTAATTACATATTGTTTTAAAATCATGAAATTAAATAATTCATCCATAATTTAATTATGTTCTATAAAAAGTAATGGCTTACATATTGTTTTAAGGTAATGAAATTAAACAACACCATATCCATAATTAACTTCTGTACTATAAAAATCCTTGACTTACGTATTGTTTTAAAGCCATGAAATTAAATGTCACTATATCCATAATTTAAATATGTCCTATAAAAAGTTCTGGCTCCCGTATCGTTTAAAGCCATGAAGTTAAATAAAACTATATCCATAATTGAATTCTGTTCCATAAAAAGTTTTGGCTTGCGTATTGTTTTAAAGTCGTGAAAGTAAGTTTTATTAAAGAGAATCGGTAATATATTGTATATATTCTTTTCTATTGATACATATGTAATCTAGATGGCTGGCTGAACAAAGCAATTACTTCTGGTTCCTCATTACATATTCATGAGGGCACAAACGATCATGCAAATCACCGATTATTAAATTCTTTTTCAGCGCCGTTTTTCTCTTCTCTCTCTCTCTCTCTCTCTCTCTCTCTCTCTCTCTCTCTCTCTCTGGCTGGGATTAGCAGGCCTGGTGTGGACCTGATTTTGATAATGTGAATGCGTATTCTTACATACATACATACATACATACATACATACATATATACACACACATATATATATATACATATATATATATATATATATATATATATATATATATATATATATATATATATATATATATATATATATATATATATATATATATATATATATATATGTGTGTGTGTGTGTGTGTGTGTGTGTGTGTGTGTGTGTGTGTTTTGACCTAACCAAAGCAGATTCACTTACAAATAAAATTATGATGAGTTTCATATGTTTTTATATAGTTTCAAATTTAAGTGACTCCTGATGGAAAATGAAATAACTAATATTAAGTATTTGTTTGTACATGTATATATATATATATATATATATATATATATATATATATATATATATATATATATATATATATATATATATATATATACACACATAAAATCTCCCTTAGTCTCTTGTGATTATATAAATCACGAATGTGATAAAAAATTCATATATATATATATATATATATATATATATATATATATATATATATATATATATATATATATATATATATATATATATATATCATTATACACATAAAATCTCCTTAGTCTCTCTAACCTGCTTCATCAAGAAGATAAGAAGTCGAGGAGATCCCGTGTTGACAAACCGTCTGTTTACTTCACAAAACGGACTCCTAACGGATCGAGGTTAAGTAAACAGCAATTTCAAGACGCGCGAGTGATTAAGCAAATAAATTAGTAATAATTAGTAATAATTCTTCAAAATGGCGTCCATTACTTCAGAGCATAAACTCTCTCACTCATTAACCTTTTTTTTTTTTTTAAAGGCAGGTATGATATCCTTCTGATTTATGGCACTGGGGCCCTCATTTACAAATGGGCATGACAGTGCCTGTTTTATATTTTGCAGCTGGCTGGGGTCATTATATTTTATGGCCTGAATGACTCTGCGTTTTTTGACAGCTTTTTGCTGTTTTTGGCAATTTTTTTCTTGGAAAATTGAAATTTTTTGGAAATGAGATATTTGATGCATTTTATTTTATTTATAAAGGATTTCTCTTTACAACCTGTATACTGAAAATAGGAATCAGTAGATAAATGCATATAGGAATTCCTGTAATCTATAAAAATTGTGTAAGTTTTCTAAATGAATATTTGATTTTTAAAAATTAATTGCCATGAAATGTTAATGCAGTTTTATTCACCCCATCCCCTATCCCCTCTCTCTCCTTCTTCTCTCTCTCTCTCTCTCTCTCTCTCTCTCTCTCAGTTTGTTGTAATTTAGGGAAGCAAATGTTTTGCAGACTGATTTTCATTTATTTGTAAACATATATTACAGTATTATTTATACCCTTATAGACACTGTATCTGCCATATATAATTGCCTCTGTTTCTGTAAACAGAAATTTAACGGGTATTATGTTATTTTATAAAAAAAAGTAATGGATACTAATGTTTTTTTTATTGCGTGTCCTCTTGCAGGTATCTTAGGAAACATGACAACAAGACTGTACACACACACACACACACACACACACACACACACACACACACACACACACACACACATTTGGACACACACATATATATATATATATATATATATATATATATATATATATATATATATATATATATATACATACACAAATCAAATAAATAGCCTATATATACATATATGTGTAGAATCTACTGGTCACTTTTTACAAATACATATGTAGTTGTAATAGCCACCATCCCCACTTAACTTTCTCGAATTCTTCGCGCTTTTTTGGGTACGCATGTCATTACAAAGCCCTGAGATCCAAGTGCAAGAAATATGAAGAAATTCTGATGTGCGGTAGCGGGAAACGAACCCGGGTCCGCTATTATAATCAGAACGAGGTACCGTTGTCGACCTGACCACGAAAAGGATAAAAATCTGTTGCCTCTCATACATTCATATCCCTGTCGTTTTCAGATACATGTATTAGAGCTGGAATAGACCCATCCTCACCAATGCCCTCTTAACTTTCTCACGATGGTGAGGATGGGTCTATTCCAGCTCTAATATATGTTACTGAAAACGACAGGTATATGAGTGTATGAGAGGCAACAGACTTTTATCCTTTTCTAATTGGTCAGGTCGAACAATGTACCTCGCTCTGATTAGCGGACCTGGGTTCGTTTCCCACTAACCGCACATCAGAATTTCTTCATATTTCTTGGACATCTGATCTTCAGGCTTTGTGGTGACAAGCGTAACCAATAAAGCGCGAAGAATTCGAGGAGGTTAAGAGAGCATAGTGGCTATTACAATTACATCTATACACACACACATATATATATACATATACAGTTCATATAAATTATTATCGTACGTGAGTTTATACTCATTTGTGTGAGATTACACTCCCAGTCGAAAAAAAAATTTCTCCTTTTCAAGGATATTCTTCCCAACTTTTACCCCGTCGCTGAAATTGCAACAGAGAGGTGAAGTAGGGAAAAATAAGAAAAGAAAAGTAAAAAGAAAAGGGCCAATAGCTTTCTGTTAGACCACACATGAAGAAGTGAAATGAAATCCCAGAAAGCTCCCGAACGCTGATAATTAAATGTAAACAAACCTACACTTTTCCCCTTTTGGTGGATTTGAGAAAAACCGAGGCGAGATTTTCCTCAATTCCCTTTTATGGTTATTAGTTTGGCTAACTTCGGCGTGCGTAAGAGAGAGAGAGAGAGAGAGAGAGAGAGAGAGAGAGAGAGAGAGAGTCGATCTTTTGCATCGGTCTTATTTACAGATCAATTTAAATGAGATAGAGAGAGAGAGAGAGAGAGAGAGAGAGAGAGAGAGAGAGAGAGAGAGAGAGAGAGAGAGAGAGAGCCGAGTTTCCATATTGCTTTTATTTATAAGCGAATTAAAATTAAAACTTTCAAATTAAATGCATAAAGAGAACCACATAGAGAGAGAGAGAGAGAGAGAGAGAGAGAGAGAGAGAGAGAGAGAGAGAGAGAGAGAGAGAGAGAGAGAGAGAGAGAGAAGCGATCTTTGTATTGCTTCTATTTACAGACAAATTGTAATGAAAACGTTAACATACAGAAAGAGAGAGTGCCTGTCTTTTGTATTGCTTTTAAAGACAAATAAATTTCAATGAAAGTATTCATATTTAACGTATATTAGGAACCACACACATACACACACACGCACACAGAGAGAGAGAGAGAGAGAGAGAGAGAGAGAGAGAGAGAGAGAGAGAGAGAGAGAGAGAGAGAGAGAGAGAGAGAGAGAGAGAGAGAGAGATGTTGCTTCATAAAAGGCTGACCCCACAAAGCTACGTTTTTTAAAGGTGAACAAGCAAACCTCTTCTCCTTGAAGATAATTAAAGAAAAATACCTTTTTTATGAAAGGTAATCGATGAAAACACTGTCCAGACTTTCAATTAGAGAGAGAAGGTGAGAAAAAAGCGAGGAAAAAATTTTCTTATTGAATAAAAAATGAATATTAGGTCGTAGATGGTTTTATGCTTACCTTTTGTTGTTACCTTTATTGAGGTAAAATTGACTGTGACCCGGTAAGTGGTTCTTACCCACTAAAAGGTGTGTGTGTGTGTGTGTGTGTGTGTGTGTGTGTGCATGTGTGTTTTGTTTCATGTTTAAATACTTTATTTTACTATGATAACATGATGTTTGTTCATACTAAAGTGAATAATGGATGGTTTACTTTTTCTTTGGTGGTTATGAAAGACAGAATACTTTCTTTGCAGAATTCAAACGAAAGACAGCTGAGAGAGAGAGAGAGAGAGAGAGAGAGAGAGAGAGAGAGAGAGAGAGAGAGAGAGAGAGTCGATTCTTCGTATTGCTTTTATTGAGAATCCAGTTTAAATGAATATGTTCATAATTAATGTATAAAGCCTCACAGAGAGAGAGAGAGAGAGAGAGAGAGAGAGAGAGAGAGAGAGAGAGAGAGAGAGAGAGAGAGTCGGTTCTTTGTATTGCTTTTATTGACAATCCAGTTTAAATGAATATGTTCATAATTAATATATAAAGACTCACAGAGAGAGAGAGAGAGAGAGAGAGAGAGAGAGAGAGAGAGAGAGAGAGAGAGAGAGAGAGAGAGAGAGAGAGAGATATTTTCCATTGCTTTTATTACAAATCAATTTAAATGGAAACATTCATAATGTATAAAAATAACCATATACACAAAGAGAGAGAGAGAGAGAGAGAGAGAGAGAGAGAGAGAGAGAGAGAGGATATTTTCCATTGCTTTTATTACAAATCAATTTAAATGGAAACATTCATAATGTGTAAAAATAACCATATACACAAAGAGAGAGAGAGAGAGAGAGAGAGAGAGAGAGAGAGAGAGCAAAGAACCAGCCGAGAATATATATCTCGAATCCTACACGACAGAGAACTGAATGGTTTCCCCCTCTCGATGCCTCCTTCAACAACTCCACGGGATCGTTCCGTTCCAGGGGGCATTACGGGCGTCTTATCAGTGTTTTACTACGCCCTCGATCACCCGGAATCTTCCTCCTCCCGGAGAAGAGACAGGAAGGATTTGCAAGGCGACGCCGCGGAAAAATAAGTGAATGCGGTTTTATAGGGCGAGAGAAGGTGTAGTTCTTGACCCTAGGTTTGTCTCGAGGGGTTTTTTCCTCTTTTTTTTTAAATTTTGTAATTTTTATATTTTTATGGTTCGTTTTTAGTTATTTGATTATTTTTTTCATGAAGTTTGGTTCTTTTGAATTTTTTTTTATAATTCGCTTTTAGTCATTATTTCTTCTATATTCTTGCTCGTATCATATTTTGCTTATTATGATTAACCCTTTGATTACGGCCGAGATGAGACCTCACACTTACCACAATCCGGAGGGTTTTCAGACGGTAGTCACCCGTAGCATGCTACCAGACGCACGAAATCGTAAACAATCATTGTAATAGCGTTTGTATTTGTTGTTTTGCTGCAAATTAACCTGTTTTATTTATATGATAATATTGTGATAGTAGCGATCCGTGATATAGATATTATGCAATTAATGTAACAACACAAATAAATAAACATAGGATAAGTACTATATATCGGGGTTTAGTGTTGCCAGAGGTATAAGCACTGCACTGATTGAGGATGACAGTCTTTTTTTTTGTCATTTTCTCTAATTCTGTTTGAATCCGTAAAGGACAGCTACATCACAGTTGTGTATTATAGTTAAAAATTATTTGTATATTCGTCAGAAAACTAATCATAAAGAATGTTCATCATTTTTATGGTTCCGCTTACTATTCCACTAGCTGGGCAAAAAAAAAAAAATGAGAGAGAGAGAGAGAGAGAGAGAGAGAGAGAGAGAGAGAGAGAGAGAGAGAGAGAGAGAGAGACGTGACAGAATAAAAATTTTTACCTATGATTTATTCCTTCTAATTGTACATCAATAACATTGGAGAGTAAGTAGACACAATCACAATATTGGTTGCAATATTAACCACATTTCTGGGTAATATTTTTATCAATGATCAAGCACCCAGCTGACAAGGGATACGCAATCTAGAAATTCAGATGAATTCTGCAGTGTTTGAAAAATGGTTTAAAACCCAGCTTCTTCCCAATATAGGGCCATCTGCCATCATAGTGTTGGATAACGCTTCTTATCATTCAGTTCGAATTAATAAACCTCCGACAATGTCTGCCAAAAAAGGATGAAGTTAAAGACTGGCTAATAAAAAATTAGTAAAGTTGCAAAGACATTCATGTAAAGAAAATGATTACGTGATTGACAGACTGGCAAGAGATCATGGACATAGTGGTTAGGCTGCCTCCATATCACTGCCAGTATAATGCAACAGAACTGATATGGGCACAGGTGAAATCATACGTGGCAAAGAAGAATCATTTTAAAAAATTAGACCTGCTTCCTTTGGTCAAAGAAGCAATTGAATCCATATCTTCTGACAACTGGGCTAATGATGTGAGACATGCCGAAGATATAAAAAGAGATGACGCTTCAAGAGATGTTTGCATTGATAAATATATAGATTCTTTTGTTATCGATGTAGCATCCTCTGACGAGGATTCTTCATAAGTAATGTCTCCTCATACTTCGATTGTAAATAAATTTATTGCTTTCCCTTGTTGTGTGATATCCTGTTGAACACTGAAATTGAAATAAATTGAAATATAGATCTGTTTTTTTGACAGAAAGTGGCAGAAATATCTTTAAAAATCTACATATAACAGAAATGCCACAGCAGTGATGAGTATCATATGACAGTGCTTTAAAAGCACAGGTAAATCTAATACTGTATAAATGTGTATATATATATATATATATATATATATATATATATATATATATATATATATATATATATATATATATATATATATATATAATTGTGATATAGTTTTGAGCTTTTGAATTGCTTTCTTTCGTGCATGCCGTAATCCGTCTTTACCTCCTTGCTGTATCAAGGTTGAATTTTCACTGTACAGCTATAAAATAGCTCATAATAAACATTCTTTAAATATTATTACATATATATATATATATATATATATATATATATATATATATATATATATATATATATATATATATATATATATATATATATATATATGTAACAATATTTAAAGAATATTTATTATGAGCTATTTTATAGCTGCACAGTGAAAATTCAACCTGATGATACAGCAAGGAGGTAAAGACGGATCAGGCATACACGAAAGAAAACAATTCAAAAGCTCAAAACTATATCACAATTATATGACTTCGATAACAGCAAAGGAACAGTAATAAAAACTATAGTAGATGACGTAACTCAAGAACATTGCTCAGTACAGCATCCAAATAAACAAAACTGAAAATGAAAGCACATCTAGGTTTCCAAATTTCTTGCATCTATCATTTTCATATATTGAATTTTTTTTTATCTAAAATTTAAGTGGGACAACAAAACTTCATTCAGAACTTTCTATTATAGTACACGTGCTTGATAACAGGCGCAAACAATGAGAGCTTGAAGTCAGAAGGTTAATGGTCAGTTTAAGAGGGCAAAGTCTCTTCCTAAAACGGTCGTACTATAGTAACCCCCTGCCTTTCTTGTTTACTTGCTAACCTTGTTTACTCTTATTCAGTTTTCATCCTCTGGACTTTACTACTGAAGGTAATCTATTTCTTGTTTTGTCATTGTCATTTTTCAATCTTTAAAGCATTTTAATTTTGTAAGCTCTGTTGTCAGTTTTAATTAGTGTTTTTGTATCTTTTTAGCCAGAAAAGATGGGATATGGGTGATCCCAGAAGCGCACCTATTAATAAATATATCAATGATGAGCTGACTGTTCTTCCTATCCGTACTCCCTACTATATATATGCATATATATATGTATATATATATGTATATATATATATGTATATATATATATATATATATATATATATATATATATATATGTATTTATATGTATATATATGTATATATATATATATATATATATATATATATATATATATATATATATATATATATATATAATATATATTATATATATATATATATATGTGTATTTATATGTATATATATGTATATATATATATATATATATATATATATATATATATATATATATATATATATATATCTATGCTCTATGTGTCTAACTATCTGTTAATACACACACTAACACACACATATATGTATACATACGTATATATTAACTTTATCACATACACAATTGTTCTGTGCATTAACTAAATTACTAAAAGGACCTCATTCAAACTGGATGGTATCTATAGATACCATGCAGTTTGAATGAGGTCCTCAATAATATATATATATATATATATATATATATATATATATATATATATATATATATATATATATATATATATATATATACATCACGAAGGAAGCAGTTGGGAAAGGCATCCTCATCATCTACAGTTTATTTTCAATGCCGACGTTTCATGACGAATTCCAAGTCGCATTTTCAAGGCTATAAAATATAATATAATTTGCGAACATCAATAACAAATTAATGCAATGGCAACAGCTCTTTATGTAGTAAAAATATTTAAAACAAAACACCTCATTCCAAGACAAGTCAATAATGAGTAAAAGGAGTTCACTAAAATCTTAAAACAACCTACCTATATGAAAGAAAGAACAAGACTAACATAAATAAGTACAAACAGAGTGAGGAAAACCAGTTGCCCAAACTAGGCTATAAACAATTTCACTGAGGACGATTGAGTATTTAACGACGGCACAGTCTTCCTGATAATTATGGATTCTAGGATGGTTAAGTCGTTGTTGTTCTGCACTCGGCCTAGGATGGAAAAATCCTTGCTGTCAATATAAGTTTTACATAATTTTGAATGATTTCGTATATTTGATTGCTCAGGATTAGATAACCTGCTACCTGTTCTATGACTTATGCCCCTGTGGGAATCTATGCGGACCTTCAACAGCCTCCTCGTGCATCCCACATATGTATATCCCGTGATCACATCCCGGGCAAGTGTACTTGTAAACAACGCTGGACGAAAACAGAGGACTGAGCCGGTCTTTGACTCTGAACAGAGACCCTATTGTAAAGGGATTTTTCGGGATGATTTTCAGGTTTAAAGCTGGAAAACTCTTTTGAATAATGGCTGTGCATTTTCTCCTAAAAGTATCATCATGCACGAAAGGGAAACTTGCATACATCTTTAGTTTCGGCACAGTCGATTCAGGTGTTGCCGGAGTCATTTTCTGTAGTAGCAGTTTATTTAGGGATCTGAAAAAAGTCGTGATGGAAAACAATTATTATTGAAATATTTCACTAAAAAGGATATCTCATCGTGGAAACTCTTCCAGTTTGACGAGTGGGTGTAAGCCCTATGGAGGAGGGTTAAAATAGAGTTCAGTTTCAAATGAAAGAAACACGAACTATAAAAATTCATTCCCAAACCAGTAAATGTATTTTTTCTATACACACCTGTGTAAAAACCTGAGTCACCTCTGGAAATAATAAGATCAAGGAAGGGGAGTTTGTTATTTACCTCCTTCTCCATAGCGAACCTTATGTTTGGATGTTGTCGGATGACGAACTCCAGAAAGGACTCTGCATGACATTCATGACGAAATAGGGAGAACGTGTCGTCAACATATCTTCGATAAAATAGAGGGCGGAACCTAATGGGACATTCTTCTATTATGCGCTCCTCCAGGGAGCACATGAAGATGTTAGCAAAAATTGGACCAAGTGGTGATCCCATGGCCATCCCTTCAGTTTGTTTATACAAACTGAAGGCAAAGGTCGTGTCCAGCACGGCCAGCTCTAAAAGTTGTTTAAAAAATGTTCTACTAAAATTATTAAAAATTGCATCTTCATCAGTAAAAAGTTTGCTTAATATTATCTCAGTATTATTATTATTATTATTATTATTATTATTATTATTATTATTATTATTATTATTATTATTATTATTATTATTGGAGAAGCAATTCCACAGTTATGTATATGTACATATATTTAAAGATAAATATACAACTGTGGATTTGCTTCTTCATTTTAAGACTCATGCTACTATGAGTATTTTTTTTATTACTATTATTTTTTTTTTTAGAATATGAATCCAATTCATACGGGACAAGCATACAGGGACCATTGACTTGAAATACAAGCCTCCAAAGTATATGGTAGACAGGTTTTCCAGGAATATTGGAAAAGTTTTCCGTGCGTCTTTAATTGTGTTCTTGAAGAATCTAAAAATTATTTCTTTTCCGAAGAAGAATTTTTCTTTAAATAAAAACAAAAGGCGATTTAAACTAAAATCTGTATCCTTCAAAAAAAAGGCTACTGTTATAATTTGATGCTGGTACCATAAAAAAAACTATATATTTATAACTTACTCTGCTATGCGAAAAAACTTAATCATTCCTTGCTGGATGCACACATCTCTCTCTCTCTCTCTCTCTCCCCCAAAAACTCGACCAACGTCGACTAAAAACTAAGGTGATCAATGGCAATGGCGAAAGAAAAACGCCTTGTTAAAACAAAAAGGTCACTTTTCTCTTGAAATGACTGGATTACTGGTGTTCTAGTGATGACCATTTTTTTCAAATAAGACAAGAAAACTACTCTGTATCAGAAATTCTTGAGACCACCTTATTTTTAACTATTGGGAAAAATTAATCATTCCACTGAGCCATCTCACAAACCAGTGTATACACAACAAACACACACACACACACACACACAGTGATGACCATTTCAGGAAACATATATATTTTTAACTATATTAATGCACACAGACGCAAATATACACACACACACACACATATATATATATATATAAAATATATATATATATATATATTTATGTATATGTATCTATCTATAATAATAATTTCAAGTTGATCTTGTCCTCCCCAGGTGAAATTTTCTAGAAAGCTTTATTGCCACGAAAATAGCATTTTTAAAAAGAAATAAATGTAAATGTAGAAAATCATCATCATCGTATCTTTTCCCTCGTCGTCGGGAGGAGATATCTATCTATCTATCTATCTATCTATCTATCTATATGGATATATATACATATATATATATATATAAATATATATAGATATATATATATATATATATATATATAGTATATAATATAATATATATATATATATATATATATATATATATATATATATATATATATATATATATATATATATATATATATATATATATATATATATATATACATACATGTATATATATATATATATATATATATATATATATATATATAAACATATATATATATATATATATATATATATATATATAAATATATATATATATATATATATATATATATATATATAAATATATATATATATATATATATATATATATATATATATATATATATATATATATATATATATATATATATATATATATATATATATATATATATAAATATATATATATATATATATATATATATATATATATATATATATATATATATATATAAATATAAATATATATATATATATATATATATATATATATATATATATATATATATATATATATATATATATATATATATATATTTCTCCCGGCGACGAGAAAAAGGATACGATGATGATTTTCACTAAATTTTTAATTTCTTTTTTTTTTTTAAATATTGATGTTTTCGTGGCAATAAAGCTTTCAAGAAAATTTCATACCTTCTGCTGCAAGAAAGAATCATTGTCGCCTGGCGCCGTAATATCTTCGTGTTTTTCCTGCAGTCGTTTTAGAATTCTTCCGCTCATGCGTATAGCGCCATCACTCAATAGGTGCACTGACACCAAGGACTACAGTGGCCATCTCAGGGATCCTCCAGAGACGTCTTGAAGCCTTCAGAGACAGCATGTGAGCAAAGAAGGCGAAGTTTATGGTTAAAATGAACTGGATGACGAAGCAGATCAACTAAAAGAGATTTTCAAGAGGGAAAAGTACATCACGAGAATGGCAGATAGCTTCAGTCTGTAATTGTTTACTGCTGAAAATATGGACTACTTCGCGGAGCAGCATGAAGTCGAGGTTCCCGCCTTCTGCGATTATTCGGCACCTCTACAGTCGTATTGTCACTCACGGACGCAAGCTCTTCATTCGAAATAAGGAAGGAAATAATCAAGAAGAGAGGAAGACAGTGGAACGGAGGAACTGAAGAATTTATACGAAATAAAAGGTAGAGAACTTGAGGTGTTTTCTAAGCTGATTGAGAGGGGATTTTGGATGCCCAAAATTACCGCTGGGAGCAGTTCTTCGCTCGAAATAAGAAAGAGAAGGAACAAAAAGAGACGACATCGGCGTGGAGGTATACTGAAGAATGCTGACGAAGAAAAAGTAGATAACCTGAGGTGTTAGAAACTACTTCAAAGATTTTGGATTCACAGAATTACTTTTCGGAGAAGCAAGGAAGAATCGAAGGGATGATCAATATCGTCAGTAAGAGGGAATCTCATAAGTTTAAAGAAGACGACTCCTTAAAGCAAAGAAGCTGTTTATGTGCCAGAAAAAGAACTCCAAGTAATGGTTATCGCGATGTTGAAATGATCTAAAACCTTCGAGATTTTCCTTGAAGACATTTTGGAATCCTTCAGTCTCCGGCTCCTGGAAGGACGAGAGAAATGCCATTCGCGCATGCGCCGAGCTTCAAAGTGTCCAAGAACAATCTCGAGATGCTTCAAATCGTCTGAAGCCTTCGGAGACAGAAAGTGTCAGTTTTGAAAAGTAGGGTAAGAGAAAGCAAAGAGTATTGGTGAGGGGAAGGGTCCGACCCAGAGGCCGCTTCCTTCCTCCAAGGAAGCAGCCTATGGGTCTGACCCTTCCCATGGAAAGGGCCCAAGCCCTTTAAGGATTGGCCCCAAAAGCCTACAAGGCTTGCCAGTCTTTTTGAGGGCAGCCTTGAAGGGAAGGGTCCAACCAGAGGCTGCTTCCTCGGAGGAAGGCAGGTATCCTGTCAGGCTGGGGAAGCAGGCCTGGAGAGGGCCCAAGAACTTCAAGGATGAGGCCCAAAGTCCTCCTAGGCTGGCCAGTCTCTTGAGGGCAGCCTTGAAGGGAAGGGTCTGACCCAGAGGCTGCTTCCTCGGAGGAAGGCAGGTATCCTGCCAGGCTGGGGAAGCGGGCCTGGAGAGGGCCCAAGAACTTCAAGGATGAGGCCCAAAGTCCTCCAAGGATGGCCAGTCTCTTGAGGGCAGCCTTGAAGGGAAGGGTCCGACCCAGAGGCTGCTTCCTCGGAAGAAGGCAGGTATCCTGCCAGGCTGGGGAAGCAGGCCTGGAGAGGGCCCAAGAACTTCAAGGATGAGGCCCAAAGTCCTCCAAGGATGGCCAGTCTCTTAAGGGCAGCCTTGAAGGGAAGGGTCTTGACCCAGAGGCTGCTTCCTCGGAGGAAGGCAGGTATCCTGCCAGGCTGGGGAAGCGGGCCTGGAGAGGGCCCAAGAACTTCAAGGATGAGACCCAAAGTCCTCCAAGGATGGCCAGTCTCTTGAGGGCAGCCTTGAAGGAAGGGTCCGACCCAGAGGCTGCTTCCTCGGAGGAAGGCAGGTATCCTGCCAGGCTGGGGAAGCAGGCCTGGAGAGGGCCCAAGAACTTCAAGGATGAGGACCAAAGTCCTCCAAAGATGGCCAGTCTCTTAAGGGCAGCCTTGAAGGGAAGGGTCTGACCCAGAGGCTGCTTCCTCGGAGGAAGGCAGGTATCCTGCCAGGCTGGGGAAGCGGGCCTGGAGAGGGCCCAAGAACTTCAAGGATGAGACCCAAAGTCCTCCAAGGATGGCCAGTCTCTTGAGGGCAGCCTTGAAGGGAAGGGTCCGACCCAGAGGCTGCTTCCTCGGAGGAAGGCAGGTATCCTGCCAGGCTGGGGAAGCAGGCCTGGAGAGGGTCCAAGAACTTCAAGGATGAGGCCCAAAGTCCTCCTAGGCTGGCCAGTCTCTTAAGGACAGCCTTGAAGGGAAGGGTCTGACCCAGAGGTTGCTTCCTCGGAGGAAGGCAGGTATCCTGCCAGGCTGGGGAAGCGGGCCTGGAGAGGGACCAAGAACTTCAAGGATGAGACCCAAAGTCCTCCAAGGCTGGCCAGTCTCTTGAGGGCAGCCTTGAAGGGATGGGTCACCCAGCTGCTTCCTCGGAGGAGGGATCCTGCCAGGCTGGGGAAGCAGGCCTGGAGAGGGCCCAAGAACTTCAAGGATGAGGCCCAAAGTCCTCCAAGGATGGCCAGTCTCTTAGAGCCTTGAAGGGAAGGGTCTGACCCAGAGGCTGCTTCCTCGGAGGAAGGCAGGTATCCTGCCAGGCTGGGGAAGCAGGCCTGGAGAGGGCCCAAGAACTTCAAGGATGAGACCCAAAGTCCTCCAAGGCTGGCCAGTCTCTTGAGGGCAGCCTTGAAGGGATGGGTGGGCAGCCTTGAAGGGATGGGTCCGACCCAGAGGCTGCTTCCTCGGAGGAAGGCAGGTATCCTGCCAGGCTGGGGAAGCAGGCCTGGAGAGGGCCCAAGAACTTCAAGGATGAGGCCCAAAGGCCTCCAAGACTGGCCAGTCTCTTAACCCTATCTGGTGCAAGTTGGGTCTGGGCAGACCCACCCTACGGGATTTTTTTCATTTTTAGATAATTTTATTTAATAATCGTTTTTAGTTGATTCTATGATTACCAAAATATGGGAAATTATTAATTATTTTCATTTTCATTAATTAATATGTAGTCACTCAGTTCTATAGATGGTTAAGTTATTTGAATATATGTACTCTTGACATTTTGATGCAAATTCAATTACTGTAAATTAAATAATAATAATAATAATAATAATAATAATAATAATAATAATAATAATAATAATAATAATAATAATAATAATAATAAAAATAATAATAATTTTGAAAAGTCACGGTAATTTAAAAATGAGATTAAAATGTGACTTTTTCTTTGGGTTATAATAATAATAATAATAATAATAATAATAATAATAATAATAATAATAATAATAATAATAATAATAATAATAATCGTAACAGAAATTCCATAAAGAGCAAATATGCATCACTCAATCTGGAAAAATCCAAAATTACAATATATTTACAGTTTTAATCAAGATTCATTAGATTTGGATGACTGGACCGGAATTATAACGAAATCATATATTCAAATCATTCTGTCGAAGAAATCACACATTCTGTTCTACGTTAGTAAGACTAAAAAAAAGTTAGAATTTTAATGTGATGTATTTGTAAAAAAAAAATGGGTTTGATAAAAAGAAATCAGAATTTTAATATAAAGTTCTTGTAAAAGAATGGGATTGAAAGGGTTTTGTTTTATTGTTATTGTGATTTTAGAATGTATTGTACATTTTCAAAACTCCTTTACGATTCGTTTACAACAGTAAGATTTAAAATATATATTCGTAAAAGATTGAATTGAAAATGATTTCCTTTGATTTTTAAAAAATCGTTTTAAGTATTTTTATTCTTTCAAGTAATCTCTTCGGAATAAGGAGAATGTATTTACCATCCTCTACTAATATAATTATTAAAATAAAGTATTCCAATGGTATATTCACCAGTTTACAAAAAATCCTTTTTTGTTGATTATGGAAATAAGTATGGACAGATGTGTCCAAATGAATTTCCATATTTGATTCCAGATTTACATTTATGATGTAGAGAATTGTGGGATGTTATAAAATGTCTGTTGTTATATAAAATGTATATAATTACATTCAAACACAGGTACACATATATATACTATATATATGTATATATATGTATACGTATATATATATGTGTGTGTATATATATATATATATATATATATATATATATATATATATATATATATATATATATATATATATATATATATATATATATATATATATATATATATATACCTTTAAAAGACCAAGCACTTCATAACAGCAAAGAACTTTAGTAATGTCACTGCACTTCAATGGAACACTAATGGAACATTAATGGAACAATAATGGAGCATATCCTTTGATGAATAATGTAGGATCCTCTCCTAAAGATATCCCTTGAATTTTTTTTAATCCTTTTTCAATAAAAGTCAACTCTTTCGTCAAAGCCTCTCAAAGAGTGATTTTAGATCAGGCACTCTAATTGGGGAGAAAGCTCCCCTTTGGGGTATAACATAATGTTTGCTTTTGAATGATTAAGGAAGTTCTTTCCTTTGTTGACTTATGATCAAAGGCATAGGGTAACTAATTTGAAGGTTAAGATTCCTGTAAGTACTCTTATTTAAGAGCCCTGTTACTACTTTTATTCTTGGGCCAGCTTTCTTCGTCAAAAATAATCTTCTTAATCGACACTACTACATTAAGGAAAAATTAATAACGATATTATTTCTTGAAATGTAAATTTATTGAATATATTAAGAGAATCTTATGTAACAGGCACTGCTCGATAAAGATATTAATTCTTAAAATAAGCATTTATGGAATGTCTTAGGAGAAAGTTAATATTTTAATCTGAGCTAAATCACTTATCAAATTATGTTCAATTGCTGGTAAACAAAACTATTATATTGTTGAATACTGAGGTAAATATACGGTTATATATATATAGTATATATATATATATATATATATATATATATATATATATATATATATATATATATATATATATATATATATAGAGAGAGAGAGAGAGAGAGAGAGAGAGAGAGAGAGAGAGAGAGAGAGAGAGAGAGAGAGAATTTAAGCACAATTGCTTTGATATCTTATCAAAACATATTAAATTAATGGCAAACATGTCTATTATCTTGACAAATACTGCTGTTAAAAAGAAGAGAGAGAGAGAGAGAGAGAGAGAAAGAGAGTCAGGAGAGAGAGAGAGAAGCTAAATCGCTTTGATATCTTATACGATGCAATTTTGTAACTATATATCACTACACGCAGACTCTTATCCTCTCTCTCTCTCTCTCTCTCTCTCTCTCTCTCTCTCTCTCTCTCTCTCTCTCTCTCTCTCTCTCTCTCTCCATCTTATATGTAACCTCAGTGTTTATCAAGGTAATCGTTTTGTTTACCAGTAATTCATCATCTAGAGAGAGAGAGAGAGAGAGAGAGTCTGCGTGTAGTGATATATAGTTACAAAATTGCATCGTATTACTTATCACAGAAAAGAGCAGAATACCTCAATTTCGTCTGTCAATGTAGCCATCAAAAACTCATGATTATTCAAAAAGCTGTGGACTAATAAATTAAATTAATTATCTCATTTCAAGTTTCATTTACTGTTTCCCCAATTCGGCAGAATCGACGTAGCAAATTATGCAAATGGATAATAATTAATTGCTAATCTAATAACTTTTTTTATTCCATCTTTCCACAATCACTTTTTCTCCATATTTGAAAATTCTGGGAAAAAATATGAAATATGATTTTTTAATAAGTCTTAAAGGTGATCAGTATTCCTTTGTTTCGCGGACTTTGTGTGGCTATTATTATTATTATTATTATTATTATTATTACTATTATTATTATTATTATTATTATTATTATTATTATTATTATTATTATTATTTTAGTATTCATTGACAAGGCATTAAAGGTATAAAATTACATTGTAACAAAAGTGAGATAAAAACATTAAATTATTATGTTTTACGTAATAATTTCTTTGAAGATATTATTATTATTATTATTATTATTATTATTATTATTATTATTATTATTATTATTATTATTATTATTATTATTCATTGGCAAGGCATTAAAGCTATGAAATTAAATTGTAACAAAAGTGAGATAAAAACATTAAATTATTATGTTGTATGCAATAATTTCTATTATTATTATTATTATTATTATTATTATTATTATTATTATTATTATTATTATTATTATTATTATTATTCAAAGATGAACCCTATTCATATGG